>NW_004444067.1:6684037-6705694 GCF_000243295.1 Trichechus manatus latirostris | reverse complement strand
GGGGTTGTTAACCAATGTCATAAAACAGCATGTGTGTTACTGTTACATGAGAAACTATCTGTTCTGTAAGCCTTCACCTGAAGTACAATAAAATATTAAAAAAAAAAAGAAAAAAAAATACTCCATCCGAAAGAAGGGAGAAAAATGGGACATCAAGAGAGCTTAACAATTCTAAACATGTATATACCTAATTACAGAGCTTCAAAATACATGAAGCAAACTGATAGAACTGTAAGAAGAAGGAGATAAACCTACAATTATGGTCTGAGATTCCAATATCTGTCTCTCACTAATTGCAGAACAAGCAGACAAATAATCAGCAAGGAGCTAGAAGACTTAAACACACTGTCAGTTAACTTGATCGAATTGACGTTTATAGAGCGCTTCACCCCCAAACAGCAGCGGACATGTTCTTTTTCAGGGCACACGACACATTTACAAAAATGGACCATCATCTAGGCCATAAACAGGGCTAACTTGGGGCAGGGTCTCAAAGACTCTCCTGCTGCCGCCGCCCTCACCCTGCTAGATCCAAGCCCATCTGGCTCCTGAACAAGCCACAGCCGAGGAGAGGAGGCTCGCTGTGTTAGATGCAGAAGACAAGCTCCTGGTGCAGGAAGCAGCACCTGAGGCCGTGATTTACAGCTACGCCGTTCCTGTCTGTAGGATAGGCAGCAGCGTCCATCAGCCCTGCTCCTGCAAGCGCCTTCTCTCTGACCATGTGTCTGTCCTGGTCTAATAACAGGGTCCCGTGCAGAAAGATCCCAGGAGGCATCTAGAAGCTCTCAGATCAGAAGTCTCTGTGTAGGGCTATAAAGATGTGGTTCCTGTCACACAGGACTTGGAGACCACAACACAAAGCATTTATTTTAAAACGTAGGGGAGGGGTATAAGAGTCTGGAAGGATTTTCTGCAACCAGTCGGGCTCCTCCACCTGTGAACTTTCAATCCTGCCTCACCACCCTAGAAAAAAGAAAGTTCCCTCTTCCTTTACATAAGGGGCCCTGGTGGCACGGTGGTTAAAAAGTGTTCAGTTGCTAACCAAAAGGTGCGCGGTTCAAACCTACCAGCCACTCCAAGGGAGAAAGATGTGGCAGTCTGCTTTTGTAAAGATTACAGCTTTGGAAACCCTATGGGGCAGATCTACTGTGTCCTATAGGGCCACTATGAGTCAGAATAGACTTGACTGCAGTGGGTTTTCTTTTAATAGTCCCTTACTGATTGAGAAATGGTAAGAAAGCTTTAGGGAGTCAGATGCCTACCGCTGTGCCACAGATTTTGTAACCCAGAAAATTATGTGTTGTTGCTGCGATTTCTCAATTTGTTTTAGCAGAAGAATTTTGATGGAAATTTACCATACAAACACCCAAGTTCTGTTTCAAATCAAATAACAGGAAAGAAAATGTAATGAAGTGTGCCATTGGTATTGTTGATGCAGTCAAAGGAAATAAAGCATTCCTGTTGCTTCTTGGAGTATATCAACATAATCCTACATTGTGTACAGGTATGAAGGTCCCCTGGAACACCACCGAGAGGACAGTTTCACCCTCATCCCTCTGTCTGAGCACAGACGGGAAACATTTGGAGCAGGGCTGCAATTGGAATGGTTCATAAGCCCTGGAAATTTGGACCAGAAAAATACGAGTCAAATTTTAGTGCTAGCAACTCCAGGAACACCTGGCCTGCTCAACAGTACTTTCTCATTACAGACACACATCCAGAGGAGTGTGATGATGATGATGATGATGATGATGATGATGACGACTACCATCCTCATCTAAAGGACAGGGAAGTCTGTGACTTAATGGGCTACCACTGGGCAATGAGTGAGCCTTGTCCCAGCTGGGACACTCTGAATTCCCAGCTTCCTGGAACACCATGTATCAAGTCTATGCTCCAAACACTTTGCAAATGAAGCATTTCTGCCCGGAGTTTCACACAGATAGGACCAAGCCAACACAGAGAAAACACACTTCCTAGACCACACGGGGTGACATCTGTAAGCCACAAACTATTATCTTACTTGTCCAGGCTTTAAGTGCTCAGCTGAGGTCTTCTCCTATAGTATCACCTGCTGCTCCGACCTCCAGCCAGATTCCCACTAACCCAAGAAAGGCATGGCCAGTCCTGTTGGATGACTTGGCTCAGAGTCTTTCTCCCACCCCTCAAAGCTCATTCCTACCAGCCAGGCACCAGCCTCACCTTCTCCAAGGCTTCCCTCTCTGCGCAGCCCACACTGATGCCTCGCTTTCATACCCAGTCCACGTAGCATGAATTTAATTGTTCATGGTTATGTTGTGTGGGTCAGGAGGGAGGGCAGCCAGTCCCTTAAGCCAGCGTTCACTGGAAGACGGTTCACCTGACCACTTCTGGTATATGTGATGATTCTGGGTGGTACGTGGATGAGCTCTTTATTTTAGTCACGCATGCCTTTTAATGCAGATTAGGAAAATACATAACCAGCATTTTACTCCCGTAATTCCAGGCGATGATCGTTTAGACTGAGAGAAAAGCGGGCATTTAAGTTGGAAAGAAGCTTGTCAACATAAAAACAAAGAAGTACCTGGGGTAGGTGAAGATGTGAAACCAGGTGGTGGGACATAAATGAGTCCAGGTAGGAAGAGGTACCAGGGGCCCCCCAACTGCTCCTTCATAAGATCCAGCTGACACCCCACGAACCTCCCCTGCCCTGGGTGCCATGTAAGGATCTACCCCATGAGCTCATCCAATCCTCACATCAGCCCTGTGCGGCAGACAACGTCACATACCCTGTGTTACATAGGAGGAAACCGAGACCCAGGGATGTGACGGGAATCACCCACCACTACACAGTATCGCAGGACGGGCTGGGATTTGAACCCAATCAGGCAGGCTCCAAAGCCTGCGTCCAAACAATACACAGTGTCGTCCGCTTGTCTGTACACATCTTATTTATTTCCCCCACCCCTTACAACCAGTTCTTCTCCTCTTCTCCCCTTTCTCTTCTGTCTTCTTTGTCATCTACCACTCTTGCCCTACTGGTTACCAGATGCCATCGACTACGACCCATGACGACCTCACGTGTGTCAGAGTAGAACTGTGCTCCAAAGGGTTTTCAGTGGCTGATTTTTTGGAAGTACGTTGCCTGGCCTCTCTTCCAAGGCACCGCTGGGTGAACCAGAACCACCAACCTTTCAGTCAGTAGCTAAGCATGTTCACCGTTTGCACTACACCTTGCTTGGCCCCAACGGGGATAGGGGAACTCAGGCCGTTGGTGTGTCCCCTTGCCCCGACACCCCTAAGTGCTGAGGAACTTCTCAGCAGGATGAGGTGGAGGAAGGAGAGACTTGTGGAGGAGAAGGCCACGTTCCTCCGCAGTCCTGGGGAGGACAAGGGCAGGGCCTGGGGCCCCCGCCCGGCGGGACGGACCTGTCCCCAGATGCCGGGGCCCGGAGCGTGTTTATGGTGTGCAGGAGGGCCACACCAGCATCTGAGAATGATCCCTGCCCACAAATGAGGGATGGCTTCTCAGAGGGCAAGTCTTTGATGTGGACTATAAAAAGTTGCTGGATCAACAACATGTTATCATTGTGAACTAAATTACTGATCTCGGCGTCAGCTCTGGGCCGGCTGGGATAGGGCCTGGTCCAGCCCTCCGCCCAGCAGATCCAAGAGTCCTGGGCCACCAGAGCTCCCTCTGTGGCCGTCACCCAGACACCACCCATTTCCACGCTTCCCGGAGGCCTTTCCCGGGAAAGGCTATCTGCACATCTGGGCTGCCTGACGCGGGCACAGCTGAGGGTGGAGTCAGGCGCATCCGAGTCCATCCCGGGAGCATGGGTGGGGCTTCCAGCCCACGGTGACAAGCTGCTTCCTGACAGCTGCAGGACAGGCTGAAGAAAGGGCTCCCTGGGGAGAGGGAGTGCTTTACATGGCCCAGGGCCTCCTCCCGCGGCCATCCACAGCCCCTCACAGCCTCAGGAGAGCTGCCGCCCAGCTCATCCCAAGTTCCTGGGCCCTCAGCCCCAGGACAGAGTGGCCTGGCGCCGGGGGGGCAGGACAGAACTCCGTGACTATCAGCGTCCTGGGGCCGCCGGCTGGGACAAAGCACACAGACACTTGTCCTCTCCCAGGTCTGGTGCCAGCGTCCCCGCCAGGGGTCCATGCAGGGCTGGTTCCTTCTGGGGCTCTGAGGGGAAGCCAGCCCCGGCTCCTCAGCTTCTGGTGGTGCCGGCAGTCCTGGAGATCCTTGGCTGTGGCCACATCCTCCAGCCTCTATGTCCTCACACGGCCGTCTCCTCTGTGTGTCTGGGTGCTCTCCTCATAAGACACTCTCAGTGGGGTTCGGGCCCACACTCATCCAGCTAAGGAGCCCTGGTGGTGCAGTGGTTAAGAGCTTAGCTGATAACCCAGAGGTTGTTGGTTCGAACCCACCAGCATCTCCACGGGAGAAAGACCTGGCCATCTGCTCCCGTAAAGATTATAGCCTTGGAAACCCTATGGGGCAGTTCTACTCTGTCACATGGGGTCATTGTGAGTCGGAACTGACTCGATGGCACACAACAACAACAAATCCAGGATGACCGCATCTCAATTCTCACCTCAGTTACATCTGCAAAGGCCTTGTTTCCAAAGAAGCTCCTGTTCTGAGGCACCAGCTGGATGTAGATTTGGGGGGACATGATTTGGCCCCGGACAGTGATCACAGGAATGCGCCCCTCAGCGCATTCTCCACCTTCCATCACCCTTAGAATCAGCCGTGACCCCAACGGACGCACAGGACACACCCTCTCAGAGCAGCAATGGCGGGAGGGAGGTAGTCCCGACCCCTCTCCACCTGCCTGCAGCAAAGATCCCGTCACTGTTTCTCAGCACCGGGACACCAGATCCGCAAGCACTCAGCGGTCGGCTCCCAGCACAGAGCGCTCCCTTGAAATGCCCCGAGGGTCGGCTCCCAGGACCCTGAGCCCTGGAGCCAGGAGCTGCTTCCATCCTGCCTTGCTTCTTCCCTCCGCTCCCAACAATTGAGAATCAGGAGCTTTTCACTCAAGCTGCTTTTCCTTAAGCGAGCGAGTGAACGAGTGAGTGTCAGCTCTCTCTGAATGAGGAGGAAAAGAAAGAAGAGGAGAAGGAGGAAAGAGGAGAAGAGGGAGGAGGAGGAGGAGAAAGAGACAAGGAGGAGGAGGAGGAGAGAACAGAAACAGCAGCGGCAGCACAGTGGGCCTCTCTTCACGCTGCCTGATGAGAGTCTCTGAACCCCTGTCACCTCAGGAACGCACCTCCTGGGCAGGGGAGATACCATTAAGTCCACCTTCAGGAGGAAGAGTCGCTGGGGGTCTCAAACTCAGGTTCACACAGGGCCAGGAGGTCATGCGAATGGGTTACGGGGGCTGGATTGGCGTCCTGGAGACCAGGGCACATGTGCCCTCCCTGAAAAGGGTAGGAGTCCCAGCCAAGCTGACTGGGGGTGTGGAAGTGAATCCAGGCCCCCCAGGTCTCCCAGGCCCAAAGGCAGACAGAAATCCAGAGGTTTAGGAGATACCGCAAGCCAAGATGTTTCACATGTGCTGCTGGTTTGGATTTGGCCCACTCTGTCTTTTAAATGGAAGCAGCTTGGAGAGAAAAACCTACACAAAATAAAATGACCCCTTTGTAACAAACACCTCCCACGGCCAGGTGCTCGGCACTGTCCCTAGTTTGCAATCTCTCCTGGGAAGAAGATTCGCTTGGTCTCTGTTTTTGATTCTCTCCTCCATTTCCATCACAGCGAGCATGAACTCAGGGCGACCTCCTCTCCCAGTCCTTCCAGATAAAGACCGAGGCGGCCAGCTCTTCTTAGCTAGGGCGAGAGGGACGCACCTCGCTTTTCAGTTGAGACGTTGCCTGTCCCGATGCCTTCATCACTGCACACACTCTGCCCAGCCCAGCAGAGAACAGACGTCCTGGGAGCTCAGGACGTGGCATCCCAGAAGAGACAGAGGAGCCAGTACTGCACACCTGCTCTCCAAGCAGAGAGGACAAATGGGCATGAGTCTGCCCTGCTCCCCTCTGTGTCCCAGAGCTTCGACAACGCAGAGCCCAGATGTGGTGCTGATCAGTACTTGCTAAATGAATGAATGAGCGTCTACATCATCAGCTTGCAATGGCTCCAGACCAGTATTAAGTCAGCCAGGAGAATGCTAGCTCTGGAGACCTCTGCTTCCTCAAACTCATTACCACTCACCCACTCAAACCCCTGCCATGCAAAGGCAAAGACCAGCTCCAGCTGGATGTGGCTCTAAAGATCTGTCATGGATTGAATTATGTCCCCCAAAAAGATAGACTGAATTCCTAATCCCCTTACTGGTGAAGGTGACCTTGTTTGGAAATAGGGTCTTCGCAGATGTTAGCAGTTAGGTTAAGACGAGGTCATACCACAGTAAGGTGGATCCTAAGATCCCATCCGAGTGGTGTCCTCACAAAAGAGGAGAAGACACACAGAGAGAGAAACAAAAAGAAGATGTGATGACAGAGGCAGAGATGGAGTTACGCTGCAGCTGCAAACCAAGGAATGCCTGGGGCTACCAGCAGCTGGAGAGACAAGAAAGGACCTTCCCCTAGAGCCTTTGCAAAGAGCACGGACCTGCTGACATCCTGAATTTGGACCTTTGGCCTCCAGAATTGTGAGAGAATAAATTTCTGTTGTTTAAACACACCCAGTTTGTGGTATTTTGTCACCAGCAGCTCCAGGAGACTAATGCACGGCCCCACCCAATTGCCCCACCCACAGAAATCGCAAACTTCAGCACTGCAAATGATGGTTCTTCTTGGCTGAGAGTGAGAGGAGCAGGTAAGTAGTGAGAGTGAATCTGGGGTCTGGACCTTGGAGGCCGAGTGAAGGGCATCACTGTTGTCTGTGCACTGCCCAGGCCAGCAAGAACCTCCAGCCAGTGGCCAAGATCATTCACCCAGCTGTACAGGACACATCTTCAATAGTGACCTCTTGTGGCAGTGAGATGCAATGACAGTAGTGGGCTGATCCTACCTTAGGGCTCTCTCCTGGTGTTTGAACAAGGACTAACGGACAGAACAAGACGTCAGGCATTGTGGAAACATCAGGGGGTGGGGAGAGGCAGGGAGGCACAAGAGGCAGTTGGTGGGCATTCTGCTAGCAGCATGTTGGGGGTGATTAATTGAAAAAAGCCTTATGCGTGATGTGACTGTATTTACATCCCAAGTGGTGGAACCAGTCACCCAGTAACTTGTCAAATTATAGCCCCACCTTGGTGGTGTCCTAAACTAACCTAAAGCCATAAATCCTGTAGGACTCACAGGCTCAGACCCTGGAAGAGATTAAACTCAGTCTAGAAGGACTGGCTAGTGGTTAAGAGCTACAGCTGCTAACCAAAATGTCAGCAGTTCGAATCCGCCAAGCGCTCCTTGGACACTCTATGAGGCAGCTCTACTCTGTCGTATAGGGTTGCTATGCGTCAGAATCGACTTGATGGTGACGCATTTGGTTTTGGGTTTAGAAGGAGTAAGACCAGCGTCCAGATTCTTAGCTGAACTGGGGACAACAACGTGTAGCCCCGAATCTCCCTAGACAGAGCTGGTTCTGCCACCAGAGGCCTCAACCCAGCAATACCGCACAGGAAGGACGGTGGGAAGGACGGCAAGGGCTAGGAGGACGGGCACACCACGTGCAGCACGGCGCCTCAGCAGTTCTCCTGAGGAAGAGCTGGAGAACCCAACTGAAGGCAGCGGGAGCAGGGACTGAGGGGAGTGGGCAGCGAAGGGCCTGATGTCCTATCCCTCCAATTCAACATGGAGCCCCCGGCCTGGCCGGAGCTCTGCCCCTCCTCCCTCCCAGGCTTCTCCAAGCGATTTCAAACACCTTGGCTGCCGCTCTGCTTGTTGGTTTGCAGACACGTGCCATGATTTGTGTTCTCAGACGCATCACGGGGGTGGGATCGCTGCACGGTGACGACGTGCCGTGTGTTGTGAGAGGTGCCTGGTAGCTACAGTGACCCCAGAACAGGACCACCCACTGAGCAGTGTGCCATAGATGTGCTAAGTTTAGCAAACTCCAGCTTACATAGAGTGATGGCTGTTTAGAGGGGGGTTAATGGCTGGTGGACTCTGTCTCTTCTCCATGCGGCTGTGACTTCCGCAGGCTCACACGCTGAACTGCACGGCACCCACACTGTGGCTGCAAGCGGCCATTGGACTTTGTTCTTAGGATGTGGGAGTGACATCGCTACCTGAGCAGACACACGGCTGAAGGCGTCCCCATCAGGCCTCGTCCCCCCTCAGCACCCCTGCATCTTCACACGGAGAGCCTGCTCCTGAGCCGAGGGTCCAACAGCCGCAGTCACATACCTCCTGTGCCCATTACCGGCAGGAGCCAGCGTGTTCGGACATGACCCAGGCACAGCAACACACTGTCACGCCCAGAAGCACTGCCCAAGCTTCTTGGGGTTCTCCTGGTACAGGCTGGGGCTGCTCAGAAGGCCCGCCTGCACCCCCAGATTTATCTGGTGCCCTCCTCCGTGCCTCGGAGACCCTCTCAGTGCCTCCACCAGCAAAAGTCCTCTCCTGCGTTGCCATGTGGGGTACAGTTGCTGCAGCTCTGTACCGCGGTCCCCCAGCAGAGGGGTGGGGGCAACTTGGACACTCCTGAGACTCCTCCCCACCCCTCCATGCTCATACAGTGCCAGCAGGGCCTCCACAGAAAATATTTCCCATTAGACAGATCATTTTAAGTCAGAAAAGCCCATCTCCAAAAACGTCCTCAGAAATGTAAACGCAACTTTCAAAAGAAAAACCCCAAAAACCCTAGAGAACGCCTGGCTAGGACAGGCTCTAATTACCATGCTCCTTTGGTATGATAAAAATCCCTCTCTGCCTCTCCTGCAGACACCAGTCCTCCTCCCAAACTCTCTTTCAAAAATAACCGCAGTGACCAACCACCGAAACGGGGCTCGCCTTTCAGCCACCCTTTCCTTTTCTTGGGATTCCAAACTGGCACCTTTCTTTCTGCACAGAAGCAAACATGTGGACTCCTTCCAAACTTCCATCAGTAACACCAAGCCCAGCAGAGCCTGTAATTCAAACTGCATGTGTTTTTAGTTTTTTTTTTAAAATTGTGCTTTAAGTGAAAGTTTACAGTTCAAGTCATTTTCTCATACAAAAATTGATATACACATTTTAAGTGACCCTAGTTGCTCTCCCTATAATGTGGCCGCACACTCCTCCTTTCCACCCTGGATTACCCGTGTCCATTCAACCAGCTCCTAACCTCTCTGCCTTCTCATCTCACCTCTGGACAGGAGCCACCCATTTCGTCTCATGCATCTACTTGAGCTAAGAAGCACACTCCTCACGAGTATCATTTTATGTCCCACAGTCCAGTCTAATGTTTGTCTGAAGAGTTGGCTTCGGGAATGGTTTTAGTTTTGGGCTAACAGAGAGTCTGGGGGCCACGTCTTCCGGGGTCCCTCCAGTCTCAGTCAGACCATTAAGTCTGGTCTTTTTACTAGAATTTGAGTTCTGCACCCCACATTTCTCCTGCTCAATCAGGGACTTTCTGTTGTGTTCCCTGTCAGGGCGGTCGTTGGTGGTAGCTGGGCACCATCTAGTTCTTCTGGTCTCAGGCTGATGAAGTCTCTGGTTTATGTGGCCCTTGCTGTCTCTTGGGCTAATACTTCCCTTGTGTCTTTGGTGTTCTTCATTCTCCTTTACTCCAGGTGGTTGGGACCAACTGATGCATCTTAGATGGCTACTTGCTAGCTTTTAAGACCCCAGACGCCACTCACCAAGGTGGGATGCAGAACATTTTCTTAAAAAAAACTTTGTTATGCCAATTGACCTAGACGTCCCCTGAAACCATGGTCCCCAGACCTCCACCCCTGCTACTCTGTCCCTCAAAGTGTTTGGTTGTATTCAGGAAACTTCTTAGCTTTTGGTTTAATCAAAAAACTGGATGTGTTTTTAGATGGCCAGCTTCTCCCTGCACTCACACCCAATGGGCAAGCAGGTGTCAACTGCCAGTGAAACGCATGTCACAGGGATAAGCCCCGCCCAGAGCCTTCTTAAGCATATAGGCCTTCCAGAACTCTCTCTCCTGAGCTCCTCATGCCTGCAGGCCTGAAGGGTTCCCTCCAAGGAAAAATGTCTCCAGAAAGCACAGCTATACTCCATCCGTTCCATCTGCTGCTGCACCAGGCTCATGTGAGGGCTCCTGGCTGCAAATGCCATTGGAAGCCACCATCCACCTTCCTTCAGGGGAGGCCAGGGTGCTTGTGAATTGACAACTGGTGCTCACACCTGGGCAGTGAAAACAGTGAACACACTCGGTTGCTAACTGAAAGGTTGGATGTTCAAATCCAACTGGAGGTGCCTCGGAACAAAGGCCTGGCAATCTCTTTCTGAAAACGGTCACAGCCATTGAATCCCCTGTGGAGAGCAGTTCTGCTCTGATCCACACGGGGCTGCTGTGAGCCAGCGTCGACTTGACAGAACCTGGCACCCACACCAGGCCCTCGGCCCTCCAGGCTGGCCTCTCCGTCCCTGCGCTTCACGCAGGACACCGCCCGCTGGCCCAGCACAGACTCCTGCACCTGTGTCCCGCACTGCCTCGTCCCTGCCCCCCTGCTGTCCTTCTGGGGCGGCTGACTCCCCGAGGCCGTCTGGATGATAATCTAGTCTTGAAGGTGTATCCTGTATTATCTGTGGTTGACAGCTCACGTGCTTTAGCTTCAGAAATGAATTAAACACTCACACGCAGGGTCAGAAGCAAGGCCCCGCCAAGGTTGTCTCTAGCTGGGAGCTTTCCTTCTCAGAGTTACGGCATGTACTGGGACTAATGTTTTTCTTTTTCTCCTGCCCATCTGTCAGTCTGCTGTCTCTTAGCTCTGCTGGAGGGCCACAGACAGGAGGGAAAGAAGGCCTCGTGGGGGAGGGTCCATTTCCAGTAGATTCAAGCTTTCTGGGGCACGCGGACCTGAGGCCGTGCCTCCAACAATGCCTGCAGCACCGCGATGGCAAAACGCCTGCACGCAGGGGAGGGCCGAGCAAACCACACGGTGGAGCGAAAGTCCTTCTGGGCAGCCGAGAACAGGAGTGCGGCCATTCCCCACGAACGGGTTGGGAGGGATTTCCAGGGCACACTGTTCAGTGGGAAAAAAGCACAGTGCAAAAGAAGTTCTACAGCAGGCTTGCTACCCTTCCTGGGAGGAGGAAGAGGATGGAAGAAAATACTCGTATCTGCTTATTTGGCACAAAAGAAATACAGAACAGAGAAGCCAGAATCTTGTGGGACTGTGTCTCTGGAGCAGGTGTGCGGGAAGAATGGGGGCAGAGAGGGAGGATGGAGACAGGTGGGGCCGCTCTTCCAAGGACACCTTAGGCTCCTGGAGTGAGCCTCACATACTCCCAGATAAGTAAATAATTAAAACCAGTCAGTATGGGGGGAGGGCACCCAGGAGGGAGTACCAGCAATCACAAACGAATCTAACCAGACAGCACAGCAACACACGGCCCGGCCTGCTCGAGTCCATGGCTGCAGCCACTGGGTCGTCTAACCAGATAACATAGCAACACACGGCCCGGCCTGCTCGAGTCCATGGCTGCGGCCACTGGGTCGTCTAACCAGATAACATAGCAACACACGGCCCGGCCTGCTCTAGTCCATGGCTGCGGCCACTGGGTCGTCTAACCAGATAACATAGCAACACACGGCCCGGCCTGCTCTAGTCCATGGCTGCGGCCACTGGGTCATCTAACCAGATAACATAGCAACACACGGCCCGACCTGCTCTAGTCCATGGCTGCAGCCACTGGGTCATCTAACCAGATAACATAGCAACACACGGCCCGGCCTGCTCTAGTCCATGGCTGCAGCCACTGGGTCGTCCATGTCACTGAGAGTCTCCTTGTTCTCACTGGCCCTCGGCTTGACCTTCTTCTACTTTAGCTTTCTCCAGTGGTCACTCCTTATGATGGACAGAGCCATCAGTGCCCCCTGCATGGAGGCAATGTTAGACTGTGGCTTCCCTGGGTGTTACGGAGCTAACCTAGCACCTCCTGTGGGGCGAGAGAGGATGGCGTGGTGAGGGAGGGGCTGTCAGAGATGGAGGCGGTGGGGGGAAGGTGCTGTGTCCTGGAAGTGGGGGGGGAGTGCTGGGGGCAGAGGCATCAACAGTGACGAATGCCACCAAGGCCGTCCACAATGAACGCGGACGGGGACTAAGAAGTGGCGAGCCTCGGGTCTCTGGGGACTTTGAGAACATTCCTGACATCTGACGATGTTGGTGAGAAAGTGGAGACAGAAAAAGCCGACTTTAAGGAGCTGGAAGAAGTGAAGGGAGGGGGGCTGAGGGGGTGCGAGGGGGCAGGGGGAGATGGGCCCTCTCGGGTGGTGACTGTCTGCAGGGGATGGAGGGACACAGCGGGGGGCAGAGACCGGGAGGTGAGAGGGGACTGAACCTGGAGGGAGGCAGAAGAGGCAGGCAGAGAGTCAGCTCTGAAAAAGCAGAGGAGTGCCTTTCTCCCTGAGGGGAGGGTGGAGAGGGGTGAGGAGGAAGGAGAGGAGGAGAATCGCTGGTGTCCACCCGGCTGATCTGCTGGGTGAAGTTCCAGATGCTGTCACCAGCCCCCAGTGGGATGGCCGGGTGCAGCTGGGCCCACAGGAACGAGGATCGGCTAGACACTGTGGGAAGGAGGGCAGGGGACCAGGGCCACAGTGAGAGACCAGCCTGGACCCCTCCGCCTCACTCAGCGCCCCAGAGGGTGGTCTCCTTGGAGGTGCGGAACGAGGAGGTAATCCTGGGCAGAGGGGATAACGGGGGCTCCTGGCCCAGCATCCTGCACACAGAAGGGCTTCACTTGGTGATGGTGGACCGGGGGTGGGGCAGCAGAGCGGAACAGAAAACGCTGGCAAGAAACGTCTTCATATTACTTCCAGCAACCAAAAATGTACTGGGTTCTTCAACAGTTACCTTGAGAAATCACAGACTTCAAGTCAACAAACGTTTCATTAACATATAAATCACCCCGTTCGGCGGGGACTATGATCGGAATCAGGGCTGCATCTCAGGAGGCAGGCAGTGAGAACGTCCCCCGTTTAAGGAAAGAGCAAGTCCTTCGGTAGCTCAGCTGTTCTCACCACTGGGGGAGACCAACGCGACGACGCGGCCGAGCCAGGGAAGTTAGGATGCCCCGGGACAGACAGCTCAGACAGACAGCTCATGGTTCTCAGCGCAAAGCTGACCAGCCCCATGTGCTGCACGTCCCCGGCACTTAGGCGAGCTCCTCTCAGGCAGGACAAATCTCTCCATCTTGCTAATGGCTATTATGCAAGATCAATGAGACTGCCGATTCATCCACCTCCTCCACAAAGCGCCTTTATTCCAAGTCAGGGAGATGCCCACGGCAGTGGTGCGTACGCACATGAAAGCAAAGTCTGGCCTCAGAAGCCTTGTGACCCAGCTTGAGAGCTGCATGGCTGACCCCAAGGGCCTTTCTACTAGAGTTCAATAACAAAGACAAAGGAAAGAAACCAGGGAGAGAAAAATGCCCCTTTGGGCCAGCACCAACAGCATCTGAGCTCTGTATACAGTCACACAGACAACCAAATATCCCACCCACGCAGAGTCCCAGCAGAGAACTGCAGCCAGGCCAGTGACTCACCAGTGTGTGCGGGAGGTGGACAGTGACCAGCGGAGACCCCAACAAGGTCTGGGAGAGAGCCGGCGGTGGGGACACTTCCAGGGAGATCAGGGGGCTGGTGGCCGACATTAGGCAGTCTTTGTGCTTCGCCGCCTCGGCAATCCTTGGAAATCAAGGGAAGATCGTCAGGAAACGGGAAGAAGAAGGGAGCACTCATCTGGAGCCTGGGTTTGATTCTGGACATTGGCCGGGACGTCCCTGAGACAGATATCACTCTAGGATGGGACTCTGAGCCCCACGCGCAGCTCTGCCCTCCGTAGGGCTCGGTGCAGCACCGGCGGACAAGTTGTAGCGTTCCGCATTTTAATTCTCTGGGTTTGGATTCTATCATTCAGTACCTGCCGGGTGCCAGCACAAGAGAGGTGAGACAAACCCTGACCCCAGGGAGCCTACAGCCTAGCGGAGGAAGGTGAGCTGGCTGAAGCAGGGCGGACGGGCAGAAAGAGTCAAGACAAGCTGCGTCGGAATCTCAGTAATTCTGCTGCATTAGCTGTGCAGCCGTGGGCAGGTCACTTCCCTCTCTGGACTTTCATTTCCCCCACTGCAAGACGACGTGATATGTGACAGAGTGGTGGACATCTGTCCTTGTGCCACCCAATATCTGTTCATTCTTTTCCTGCTAGAGGCATCTTGATTTCCCTCCAGGTGACCCTGTCCCCCACTTTCAGCCCATGCACTTTGTGGGAACCCATTCTCAGCTCGGAGTAAACCCAGTACCAGATCTGCACCAACCCGTGCTCTGCCCCTCTCCAGCCACAGTGATGTTCAGGGGTGAGCATGCGCCTAGTCACATCCAACGAGATGCAAGGGATGTGGGTGGAGACGCTGGCCCAAAGACACCCACTTCTCTCTGCAGGAGCTCCGCCCCGAGGACGTGGTCACAGGGGGAGAGTGACCAAGAAGGGAGCCCACCCGAGGAAGTGGAGCTGAGAGGTGGATCCCGGTGACATCAACGGGACCCTGGATCAAGCTGCTCCTGAAGCTCATGTGCCGTGGCCCTCTCAGCTTATGTGCGCCAAATATTCCCCGTTTGCTTAGCACACCTCCGGTTGGGTTTTTGGTCACTTACAAGCCACCCACACAAGCCTACCTGATACCTAAGGCCCTGTGTTGTGGAGGTGTGGGGATGGACTGATATTCAGGGCCAGGGTAGGGTGAGGCAAGTGAGGCACCTGGGCGCAAAACGTGAGGAGGCACCACACACAGGGCCTTGTATGTGTGGCCCCTGGATGACTCCTGCCCTTGCTGCCTTCTCCACCTGGAGCCGACAGAGCCCTGCAGTGCTGTCACCACCCCACCTTGCAGACGCGGAAACTGAGGCTCAGGGAGGCGAGTCCTTTGTCCAGGCCACACCATTAGGTGCAGGCGGGGCTGATGGGGCTCCCAGGGCTGTGTTCTTACCACCTCCGCCTGCCCCAGCCCCCTGAGCCCCCTGAGCCCCCCAGGGCTGGTTCTGGTCTTCTCCAAAGAGCTATGACGCACCTGGTCCTGTGATGAGCGCCAGCTCGGGGGTGAGAGCTCCTGGACAGGACATGTGTGCACAGGACACATGCGGGCAGGGTGGGGGAGGTGTCACAGCCTCCCGTCACCACACACGAGCACACACTCCACCCCGCCCCGTGCTGGGTAACCCGGGGACTCACTTGGTGTCAGCTGGGTGGATGTTGTTCAGGTAGAAGTGCACCGTGTGGTAGAGGAGCCCCACGAGGGTGGTCCAGGCTGGGGAGAGACGCGTCAGTCCCCGCCCATCCCCACCCAGCCCACCCCACCCAGCAACCAGCAACGCCGTGTGTCCCTCAGGCCCCAGCCCCCACCCAGCATGCTGTGCCCCAGGAGGGAGCAGACGGCCACCTGTATTTCTGCTCAATTCCTAAGGAGCCATGCAGATGTGGGGGAACAGGAAATGCTTCATGGTGGACGAGAATCCCCTAGGGAGCATGTTACATGCAGAGTCCCAGCCCCGACCCCAAATTCTGGTTCAGTAGACCCAGCTGGGCCTCAGTTCTGTTCGTAGGCATTGGGGGTGGTGCGCTAGAGACACTCCCACAGGCACAGGTGAAGGGCCTGTGCCAGCACCTGGGCCAACAGACCTCACCGCTCAGGGTGCTTGGGGTGGAGCAAGCCAGGGCAGCCCCTCTGGAAGTTTCCACCTGCTCACCTTGACTGTGGAAGGCCTCGTGAGGGATCTGGAGGTAGCTATGCCCCTGGGCCGGGAAGCGGTAGTGGGAGGTGTTCATGGTCCCGGGGAGGACCTTGGCCACTGAGTACTCTGTAGGAGCAAGAAGAGGGGGCCAGTCAGTGAGCCCCATGGCCACAGAGGGACACTGACTGTGAGACCCCTCTGCTCTTCTCACTCCCAGAACAAGCTCCTGAAGATCTCAACCACCTCAGAAAGTGACAACCCCATGCCAGAATGGTCCAGGAAGTAACTGGGCTGGCCGTGAGCCTGCAGCCCACACCAGGGGGCTCTCAGCCCAGGAACCCTCCACCACAGCCCTCCAGTCCCCCACCATGATCATCAGGCAGTCACACCATCGCTCAGGGCTCCTGCTCCACCAGCTCCATATAGACACTGACACTCCTCGGCCCTACAGTCACTGGGCACGAGCACTGCTGCCTGGGGCAATGGGGCCGGGGGCACTGACGCTCACTCCCGTGGGTCAGCTAAGCCTGTGTCCCCAGCTAGCCCAGCAGAGCAGGACTGGCCTCACGCCACCTTCTAGACAAAGGCTGTGTCCACACCTGCACAGCTCCCTGAGTGGCACAAACGGTTAACTAACTAGCTCAGCTGCCAACCAAAAGGTTGGAGGTTCAAGTCCACTCCTTGGGGAAAGAGCCTGGAAACCTACTTTCCAAAAAATCAGCCTTTGGAAACCCTGTGGAGCACAGCTCTACTCCGACACACCAGGGTCGCCACAAGTTGGAGTCAACTCGACGGCAACTGGCTTGTTTTTGGTGTAGGGACTGTGCAACGATGGCCTCGGAAGAGCAGATTAGGCCCCAGGAGTCCCACTGAGTCTTCTGCAACAAGAGTCTGCCTTTTCCTGCAGACACTCGCAGAAGCTGCAGCCCCCAACTCCTTCCTGAACTGGGGTGACTGTCCACAGTCTGGACTTGGCTTCCAAGTCACGCCAAAACGCTCATGCGGTCCCAAGTGCTCCTGCCCTGAGCCTGACCACCTGTTTTCCTCCAGAGTGTAATTTTATTGCAGCAAAATACATACCACAAAAAGCCTGCTGTTTTCACCATTTTTAAGTGTGCAATTCAGTGACTAATCACACTCACTGCTATTCCTGAAAATTTTCCATCACCCTTAGCAGAAACTCAGGGCCCCTAAGCAAGGCCTCCCCAAGGCCTCCCTCCCTCCCCCAGCCCCTCATAACCACTGGTAAACTTTGGTCTGCAAACACTTGCCTATTCTAGATATTTCACATAAGTGGGATCATTGAGTGTTTGTGCTTTTGCAACTAACTGATCTTGCCCAGCACGGCGTTTTCAAGGTTCACCCATGCTGTGGCATGCATCGGGGCTTCATTTCTCTTTACGGCTGAGAAGAATTCTATTAGGCATATACACATTTTGCTTATCCACCATCTGTTGAAGGACACGTGGGTTGTCCCAGAATGTAAGGCCTTGTCTTACAGGAAGATGACGGAGACACGGAGACACATGAGTGTGTTTGTGTGTATGAGGGAGAGCAAGGGGCTGCTGTGGACGTGGGGTTCACTGATGCTCCCCATGGTTTGTCCGACCCCCGCCGATGCCAGCTACCTGCCATGGAGGAAGAGCCAGCGATGGTGACCTGGCGCTCGCGGGCATGCAGGTTGGCAGATATGTGGCCCATCACTGTGTCGATGGTGTCAATCAGGCCCAGCACCACGGCCTGGTCCTGGGGACACACAGGGAGGGAGAACCGTGAGAACAGCGCTTGCTCAGGAATCCTACAGAACCAGCACCACGCCCACCCGCCGACCCTCCAAATACAAAATCTCCATCTGGTTGAGGTGCAGGAGCAGTGTGCCAGTCTCTCATGATTGGAGATGGCACCAGGGTTGACACTGGATGGACTTCCTAAAATTTCAAATGGAGTGAGAGCTCATGGCCAGGCCGTGTCCTCAGACGAGCTGATGAGGAGGTCGTGACGGCACCACCACTTCCAGGTCGGCGGTGACCACAGACGGGTAGGGTGCCTAGGCCGGCCCAGCCACCAGGCGTCCAGCTCCAGGCTTCCACACTTAGACCCAGGACTGGGGCCACCCTGGGAGCCCTGGTCCTAGCTGCCCCAAGCCCCCCACCGCCGAATCCTGACTCCATACTCGAAGGTGTCTGACTGCCCTTTCCCCATCATGGCGCTGCACTCAGTGACGAGGGGCTCAGCCCCCCAGCGTCCCTCAGACGGTGGTGCCAGCTCTCCCTCTGTTCTCCATAAAGGGTGGGGACCTGCTAGGGTCCCAACACTCCAAACCACCTCTGGTCTACCGGACGTGCCTGGAGCCTCCCTTCTCCTCCCAGGCCCTCTGCCCTCATCCTGGGTCCAGGCAGATGCTTTGGCGGACAGAGCTGTCGCTCGAGAGGGCAGGGTCCCCATACCCCGTGTCCTTTAGCCAGCTCCACACCTGGTGCTCAGAGCCCCGTGCACGAGTCCCCTAGGCTGACTGTCCTCATTGTGAGACACACTCACAGGGGGAGGCCCCCAGCCCCAGACACAGGGCCGCTGTCTCCACCTGCACCCTCCCTCCTTCCTGCACAAGTATCGGTGGGCTGCAGAGTGCCCTCAGTGTACGGACACACACAGAGATGCTAACGAGCCGGAAACAGAGCACCGAGGCCAGTGTTAGGAACTTGTTGCGGCCCCGGGGGCGCCTGACGGCAGCCAGCCAGGCGCATGAGGCCCCTGGAGACCTGTGGGTCTGGCCTGCGGTCTGTCGGGTAGTAGCTACTCCATCTGTTCTGTCAGCGTGTGTCACAGCCCGCCGGAGCCCGCACAGCTCACGGGTATTCAGATTTTACCGCAGAGCATTCAGAGACCGTAAATTTAAAATGAGGCAGAAATCGTGTCTGTTGCGGTCGTCCTCTGGCCGTGCCCGACAACCCCGGGCTGTGGCTTTGAGCACAGAGCTCCCCTTGAAATCATGAATTCCGGAGGGCTGCACTTTAAAAATAGAATTTGTTTCTAGTTAACATCCTATTAGTCTTAAATCCATTACCCCTTTTCCTCCCTTATGCTTGATCGCACCTCATTTGACATTTTAAGACGTCCATCCAGCGTAAACCCCGGTGCCATCTCTAAGCATGAGAGAGCGTGACACCATTCTGGCCTCTCAAATGGGCAGGTGTTTTCAGATATAGTAAGTGTTGGAGAAGGTACCGGAAAATCAGCACTTTAACATCACACAGTGTGGCTGGGGCCCTTCTGGGCTAAGGTGGTTACGAGTCCTTCTCTGCCCCTGCACCCCAACTTTGGAAGCCATGTATTGAGGCAGCAGCCTCAGAAGACAGGCAAAGCCAGGATCCCCGGCCCCCGGAAAGAGAAGAGGCCCCACCGCCCGCATGGTCTTCGCACGCGGGAGAGGCAGACGTCTGCTGCTCTGAGCCACTGAGCTGCAGGGGCCTCGTTGTTACTGGAACCTAGCGTGGGCCAGCCTGACTAAGACAGTGCTACAGAAGAATATTTAACATCGCTGGGAAATGTCCTTGACATAATTGAGGGAAAGCAGATTAAATCAGAGGTACAGTGTGTTTGTAAAACATATATGCATATAAGAGATTGAAAAAACAGATTGGAAGGGATACATATAAGAGTGTTCACAATTGTCCTCTCGGATTTTAGGTAATGTACACTTAATACGTTTTTTTATCATTTCAATTTTCTAACTTTTCTCCAACATATTTACTTGTTTGATTTTTTAAATAAGTAAATTCAATTAAAGTTATTTTATAAAATAAAACAAAAACGATTCCATTCTCCGTTCCAATTATTTGGAGTACAGAGAAAAAGAAAAGCTTTTTTTTTTTTTTATGACATAAAGTACATATTGCTACGTGTTTTACTTTTCTTACTTAATCCAGGGATTTTAAAGGTCAAACCCAGTGTTTTTATGACCATTCATGAACGATGTGATGGTAAATATATATTACACAAAACAGTCGACAAACCTCAACATCAGGCAGCAATCCGGCACCTCCCTGATGTCCGAGGACAGCGGCCTATCCCCGTGGAAGGCTCACAGCATTCTGGAGCCACTGAGAAGACAGGCATTTTGAACCCGTTGACTATCCTGTCAAAATGAGCTCTACAGAAGCACCACGCTGTCCCTCCACAGCAAAGATCAGAAAAACTAAGTTGAACAGAGTCACACGTCAATCCTGAAACCCTAAGCATCAAATAAAGAGGTAAAGACCTCAGCCAAGCACCAAATGGAATAAGAAACTGACCGAGAACAGACAGCGAGGAGAGATACATGCAGAGGTCCCCTATCAGCTAACGCAGCACAGATACGCCATCGTGGACTCCTATCAGCGATCAGCAAACGGAGGATACGAGAAAGCAGCTTCACGGAGCTTCCAGCAGAAGACAGAACAGTCGGTAACCAGTGATACAGGCTTTCCCACCCCCACCCTTCTTCTCCCCAACTTAGCCTCCTCTGCGTCCTGCAGCCACAGTCTCTTGGCTGGGAACCACCAGCTTCAACCCGGTGTCGCTTGGATTCCACCTGCCCACACTGGCCGGCTCCCTGAGTGACTTTTGTTGGCTGCTGGTGTTGCTTTTTCCTGCTTCTTTAGATTTCTTCCTTACCTCTCACTACCTTTCCCTCCTTTCTCTCAAATACCTGGCTCCGTGCACCATTTTTCTTCTTCCTGAAAGGCTGCGAGACACCGCTCAACTGTGAAACTGCTTCCTGACCCGTGCCGCCACACTGGTGGGACCCCTGGGGCTTTTTTGTTTGTTTCTTTGTTTGCTCTGATTTGTTCTGTTTTGACTTGTTTTCTTTTTCTTTTCTCGGCTTGGGAGCCCCTTCTAGCCAGGCAGCACCGTGCGGCTTGGCAGCTGCTCCTGTGCTCTGCGCAGAGGCACAGGGACATCCCTGGGGGCATTTCTGTTTCCTGTTTGTTTGTTCGTTTTTGTTTCTTTGTTTTGTTCTCTTCTCTCTCTTATTCCCTTTTTGTCTTTCTTCATTTCCAGTCTCTCGATTTATTCATTTTTTTTCTTTTACCCTTTTTTTTTTCCATTTTTGTTTTTCCCCATTTCTCAGTCTCTCATCTCTCCACTCCAATAGCAAGCTCCCATAGCACTCTTTTTTGTTTGTGTGTATGTTTTTTGGCTTCTGTTCCTCTCTCCTCTTTCCCATACCCATCTTAGCTCCACACATCACAATCTATCTGCTCCTTCCTGCCTCCCTGCACCGTGCGCTGAACATCACACTCCCAAGCAGCACAGGCATGGCCTACTGGAACCTGCCCTGCACTGATTCCCAGTCTGCACTGTCAGCCCTGGTATGTGCCACGAAAAACGTATCCCAGCAACTCCCCTTCAGCTGGACCTGCCCTGCTGTACCATACCTGAGTGACTGACCCTGGCCATTGGAGGAGGGGAAAAGTATCATGCCCACAGACGAGCAAACAACGAAGAATGCACAGCCCGCCTGCTCAGACATAACCAAATAAAACAAAAAAAGCAGGACGAAACAAACAAATCTAAAATCTATAAATGAGACAAGTAACCACTGAATGCCCCGAAGACAGCAGACAATATCAAAACATTTACAAAAACAGGACAGGATGGCTCCAGTAGCCGTCCAAAATAAAACACCAGATGACCTTCCAGTAGAAGAAAAGGCACTAGACCTAACTGATAGGGAATTCAAATCTCTAATATTCAGAATTATCCAAGAGTTGAAGCAAAAAGCAGACAAAAATGAGGAAAAAAATAGACAAATTCACGGAAAAGGCAGAAAAATTCATGGAAAATAC
>NW_004444067.1:6682179-6683937 GCF_000243295.1 Trichechus manatus latirostris | reverse complement strand
AGATTTGAAACGATGGAAGATAGGATCAGCATAATTGAAGACAAACACTTGGGTACAACTCTGTTTGAGGAAAAATCAGAAAAAAGAATGAAGAAAAATGAAGAAACCCTGAGAATCATGTGGGATACAATCAAAAGCAAAAATCTGTGAGTAATCGGAGTTCCAGAACAGGGGGAGAAAACAGAAAACACAGAGAGTATCACTGAAGACCTGCTGACAGAAAACTTCCCCAATATCATGAAACATGAAAAGCTGACCAGCCAAGAAGCTCAACGAACCCCATATGGGACAGACCCCAAAAGAAAATCACCAAGGCATATCATAATCACACTCGCTAAAACCAAAGACAAAGAAAGAATCCTGAGAGCAGCTTGAGAAAAACAAAAAGTCACATACAGAGGGGAAACAATAAGACTAAGCTTGGATTATTGGGCAGAAACCATGCAGGCAAGAAGGCAACGGGATGACATATATAAAAACTTGAAAGAAAAAAATTGCCACCCAAGAATAATACATCCTGCAAAACTCTTGTTCAAATATAATGGGGAAATTAGGTCATTTTCAGATAAACAGAAATTAAGGGACTACGTAAAAACCAAACCAAACTTACAAGACTTATTAAAGGGAGTCCTTGGATGTGAGAAGAAACAACATCAGACCACAGGCTAAATATAAGACACAGAACTGTACTAGCCAGATACCAACCTAGGAAATGAACTCTTAAGGATTATGCAAAACCAAAAGAATTACAACAGGGAACCAGAGAGGTTAATCTGTAAATGACAACAGCATCAGAACAATAAAAGAGGGAATAAACAGTGTAGATATAGAACCTTCTAACGGAGAGGAAGGCAAGGTAATACCAAGTAATAATAGACTGGTTCAAATCTAGAAAGATAAGGGTAAATTTCAAGGTAACCACAAAGCAAGTTAATGAACCTACTCATCAAAATGAAGAGGAAAAACATAAAGTCTCAGTAAAAACAAAAGAAATGAAAAAAAAAAATCCACAAACAAAAGGAACTCAGCACAGGAGAGTAAGAGGAACAAAGAAAACGTCAGCACCACAAAAAAAATCACTATAAAATGCAATCCCACTCCTAGGAATATATCCTAGAGAAATAAGAGCTGTCATACAAATAGACATATGCACACCCATGTTCACTGCAGCACTGTTCGCAATAGCAAAAAGATAGAAACAACCTAGATGTCCATCAACAGATGAATGGATAAACTATGGTACATACACACAATGGAGTATTATGCAAAGATAAAGAACAATGATGAATCTGTGAAGCATGGCACAATGTGAATGAAACTGGAGGACATTAAGCTGTGTGAAATAAGTCAATCATGAAAGGACAAATATTGTATGAGACCACTACTGTAAAAACTCATGTAAAAGTTTACACACAAAAAGAAACAATCTTCGTTGGTTATGAGGGATGGGAGGGGTGGGGAAGGAACTAAACAGACAATAGATAAGTGGTAACTGGTGAAGGGTGAGACAGTACACAATACTGGGGAAGCCACCACAACTTGTACAAGGAAAGGTCATGGAAGCCCCATAGACACATCCAAACTCCCTGAGGGACTGAATTGTTGGGTGGAGGGCTATGGGAACCATGGTCTCGGGGAACATCTAGCTCAACTGGCATAATACAGTTTATAAAGACAATGTTCTACATTCTACCTTGGTGAGTAGCGTCTGGGGTCTTAAAAGCCTGTGAGCAGCCATCTAAGATACTCCACTGGTCT
>NW_004444067.1:6648120-6681528 GCF_000243295.1 Trichechus manatus latirostris | reverse complement strand
CAGCACAACTGGAAGAATGTAATCGATGTCACTGAATTGTACATGTAGAAACTTTTGAAAGGGTGTAACTTTGGCTATGTATATTTTCACCAAAAAAAGGGTCCTTCGAGGTCGAGAAGGGAGACTGTTGACATGTCGTGGGGTTGTTAACCAATGTCGTAAAACAACATGTGTACTGACTGTTTAATGAGAAACTATCTGTTCTGTAAATCTTCATCTAAAGTACAATTTAAAAAAAATTTAAAAACGAAGAAAAGAAAAAAAAGAGCTCTAACAGCCCAGATTTCAGGGCTGAGAGATGCAATGTTCCCTTTACAGATGTGAATTGGGTCACATTATGCCATTTCCAGGAAGATGAAATGGTCCCCGAAGAAACCAGAACGTTCCTTCTCTTACCTCTGACACGTCAGTCCAACTGGGCAGTAGAAGAACGTCTCCCACAGTTTTCAAGAAGGTCTAAAGACATACAAAAGGACACTGCTGAGTGTGTATCCTCAAGCCTGGGGCTCCCCACAGCTCCCAGGATGTCTATGACACTGACTCACTTTTGCACAGAGTCGCAAACAACAACAGCTAGCATTAGCACACCAGGTTACGCGTTACAAAGCCCTTTCACAGATGCTCCCTGGGCGGCCCTGTGAAGTCGGTGACCAGCAGTTAGGCGTCAGAAGGAACACAAGCAGGCATGCCAGGAGCCCACAGCCCAGTGCTGGCACAGAGCAGGCCCTCAGAAATGTCTGACGGATGAATGAATGAGCGAGCGAACGAACAAACCATGGCCTGCTGAACGTGCTTTTCTTGGGGTTAGAAGCCCAGCTGACATTACCACCTGTGGTGATCAGAAATTACCTTCCTAGAAAGCAGAAGTTACTGGGGGACACTTGGTCAAATCACCTTACAACCATGTTTGGTTTGGCTCACATTATTGTTCTGAAAAATTGAAATTAACTTCCAACATTTTCAAATTGGGAGATTTAAAATGAAAACATGTGGATTTCCTGCTTCTTTTGGAGAAAGCAGAAGTGTGGACAGCCCCTAGCCCACATTCCCACATGGCCACAACTGGCTGAAGCTGAACAGCAGCTGCCCCCTTAGACAGGCATGTGTCCCCCAGTTTGCCCCAGTCCCCACCTCTCCCTATTGCCCTACACCTAGCCTGTTTCGCTCATTTAGACTCTGTCTCCTACTATCAACACCAGGATTAAACCTAGAGCCTGATCTAAATCTCCATATTTCTACCCAGCTGCAACTTCCATGAAAAATCACGTTCTTCCTACTCTTAGACAACTGAATATTTAGAGAATACATCATCAAAATGCCTCACTCTTTCACTAATTATTCATTCAATAAATATTTACTTATTAAGACCGTAAAGTGCAAGGCCCTAAAAAGCAATGACGAACAAAGCAGTCATGGTCCTTGCCCTCACTGGCTTGAGGTTTAGTGGGCAGAGTTTATAATCTAGGGCAGGGGTCAGCGAACTTTTTCTTAAAGGGTCACATGGTATATAGTTGAGGCTTTGTGGGACACACAGTTTCTATCACAACTACTCAACTTCTGCCATTGCAATGTGACAGCAGCCATAAACAATAGCTACATGAGCAAGCATGGTTGTGTTCCAATAAAACTTTATTTACAAAAAAAGCAATGGACCAGATCTGGCTCGAGGGCCATAGTTTTGCTGACTCTTGATCTACAGCTATGCTGTTCAGTAGAAATATAATCTAAGCCACATTTGTAATTAATTTTCTAGTAGTCACATTAGAAAAATAAAAACAGGTGAAATTAAGTTTAATAATGTATTTTACCTAAACCAATATATCCAAAATATTATCATTTCTACATGTCCAAAAATATATCATCCAAATCCATTGCCATAGAGTCAACTCTGACTCATAGTGACCTTATAGGACAGAGTAGAACTTCCCCATAGGGTTTCCAAGGAGCAGCTGGTGGATTTGAACTGCCGACCTTTAGGTTGGCAACCATAGTTCTTAACCACTGCACCACCAGGGCTCCAATAATTTCCCTCTTTTTTTTTTTTTTCTTTAACTATATTTTTTGAAATCCGATCTCTACTTTACACTTACAACGCATCTCAGTTGGGACTAAACACACTTCCAGTGCTCAGGAGCCACAGGTGGCTAATGGATACCTTATCAGACAGCACAGTTGACCCCTGTCATTTTCCTGTCCATCTGCCTCCTGTTAGTGGTGAGAAGCCAGGACATCATGAAAATTGGAGAACAGATGTCGAAGATTTTTATTTCTCGAGTTTCCTACCAAGTTACAGCCCAGGAACGAGCAGGAATTTGGATAAAGCTGCATGTCTTGTCCCCAGGACACCGGAGTCAGGTACCTCAGCATGGGTCTACACCCATCTCAAGGTCATGGCCCATGGGCTGAATCTGCCTCATAACTGCCTTTATTTGGTCTGCACATGATTTCTTTTTTACTCCTAATAATATTTTATTGTGTTTTTGGTGAAGGTTTACGCAGCAGTTTAGGTTCCCATTCAACAATTTCTATGCAAGGTGTTCAGTGACGTTGGTTATGTTCTTCACAATGCGTGAACATTCTCATTGTTTCTGTTCTCATCGTTCTATTTCCACTGATCTCACCTCCCCGCCCCCTTATAATCTCATCTTTGTTTTAAAGTAATTGTTGACCGTTTGGTCTCAAATGGGTGATTTTTTTGAAGAAGCACAGTACTTATGGATGATATTCATTATTTTGTGAGCCAATCTATTATTTAGCTACAAGGTGACCTCAGGGGTTACTTTTGGTTCAAGGTTTGAAAAGCATCTCAGGGTGAGAACCTTGAGGAGTCTTCCAGTCTCAACTAGTCTAGTAGGTCTAGTTACATGATTTCTTTTTAAATTTCAGTTAGCTGCTCACTTATAAAGATGGGAAACTTGCCATTTATAAAATCCAGGTTTGGGCTTCCCTTGAAAAGCAGAAGTGGTAACTCTAAACATTAAAATCAGGGGGAGCTGAGTAGCTGGCTCTCACTCCCTGTAGATGAGCTGGCGGGGGGTGGGGGTGTCTTCCAGTTTGCCACAGTCTCCACCCCTCCCTATTGTCTTATGTCTGGCACACTGCATCCATCTACTTTACCTGTCTGGCCCTGAAGGCATTTGAGTTTGCAACCTTGGACATGACTAGATTTAGCTGAGGGGAATAAGGGGGGCAGCAGGAGAGGGGTCACCAAGTTTAAAACCATGTTTCGTATGTAGACCGCCATTGAATCTATATTCCAATACAGACATCCTTTGAAGAATCTGGAGATGCCTCAGTCTTCTAAACACCTCCTAGGATACAAGACCCCAGCCCCACTAGCACACCCCAGCTGGGCAGAGGTCAGGCCCTCCTGGCTCTGTGGGTGTCCCTGCCTCTGGCCTTGGCACTGATTCTGGCTTGCTTGGCTGTCCCCCTTTTCACTCCTGCAGCTGCACTCCCCGTTTTTCCTGGGCTCTGCCAGCTCCCACAGCCTGCTCCCAATTCCTTGTGGGCTCTGCCAGCTCCCACAGCCTGCTCCCTGTTCTTCCTGGGCTCTGCCAGCTCCCATGGCTTGCTCCCCGTTATGCATGGCTGACGGAAGTGACAGTTTTCATCTGCCACAATTACACATCTAACGCTGCCACCACCGTACAAGTACAAGAAAGGCTCTTGTAATCAGCAACAGATAAACACAAAGTCAGGTCGCCTGTGGGGTTGGGGCAGAGGTTTCTCACAGGTACACTCAGCCCTGGTACTCCACACCACCCCGGGGCAGGACGGGGACTTCTAGAAGGTTCTGAGAGTGACCTCGGGGACAGCACCTGGCACACAGCTCCTGGGAGAACTCGGACCCGCCCCAGACTACAAGCCCAGGAGGGCAGTGGCAGAGTGGCGATGGACCCTGTGTCCCAGCACCTGCCCAGGCCTGGCTCGGAGGAGGTGCGGGACTCGGGGGCTTAAGTACAAACTGATCCCTGAGCCACGTGAGCATGTACTTGCGGTGAATTAAACCCTCAACCTCATCACCGCTTAAACCCACCTGCAGTAGGTGTTTAATAAACATCTGTGTAATTAATCAGTTACAAAATCAATCCACTCACTTGGTCCCTCCTTCCCTGCACACCCACAGACCAAGGACCCCACTGTCATCAGCCCCGATTAAGGGTCAGCTGCATACCCTATGAGTACCCTTCCCAGAAACACTTCTGTGTGAAGGTCAGGGTGACATGACCCAGAGGTGACATTTACTGAGTGCTGACTGCACCCTAGATCATAGTCACCCTTATCCCCCAGCTCAACAGTACTCAGAGATCATTAGTATTTACTGAGCGCTGACTGCACACTAGGTCATAGTCACCCTTACCCCCAGCTCAACAGTACTCAGAGGGATCGTCAGCATTTATGGAGCACCGACTACATACAGGCTCTACCCTTCGAGCATCACACATGCTGTACACTTACTGTACATGATTGACTCATGAGCCTGTGCAGACCCGCCCTGCCCTCCCCCACAGGGTCCAGCCTCAAATGGCCTGGTACTGTGACAGGAGACGCCAAGCCCACAGGGGCCCAGAGCCCACCTCAGACCTGGCCTGGGGAGCACTTGGAGGAGGGTGAGCAGAGAAAGCTTCTGGGCTTCAACACCATCAACACCAGGCTCACTGAGCGCCGTGGTCACCTCTGGGACCCCATGGGGCACAGTCACATTGTGGGGCACATGGTGTGTGGACTGTGGGCCGGGCCTGTGCCCAAATCTGCCCAAGTCTCAGCCCAGACCAGGGCTGCATACTCAGTGTCTGCTGGGGCCGGCGAACGCATGGAGGGCCGGATGGGCTGGGCGCCAGGATGCAGCCAGGAGGGGAGAAGCAATCTCACCTACAGGGGGCACCAGTGAGCCGTGTAGGGCTGCCCGGTGGCCAAGCGGCTGACTGTTCAGGAGATGCCAGAAACCCAGATTTTCAAGTGACAGTCCCTCCCTTCCTGGACCCTGTGTGGGTCACACCAAGCACATTGGGGGTCGCTGGCCATCCCTGACGCACTAGATACGGAATTCCATCACTTACCTCCGTGAGATTCCAGGCCGTTTCCTGCGAGACGGATTCATTTGGTAAGTTGAGGGACACATTCTGAAGGTAACTCAGCACGACCCCAGGGCTCTGGAAGTTTCTCCTCTCCTCTGTCAGGTTGGTTATGATGGGATGGTAGGCATCTGTGGGCATCTAAAAGGAATTGGGGACATGAGTTCCTGCCAAGAACTAAAGCTGAGACATTCTACAGAAGCCCCATGCATCCCACTCTGGGTCTAAGACTTCTCATACCATAATGGTAATGATAGCAGCACCTACTATGTACCAGGCACTTTTGTGAGTTTATTTACTTCACATATATGGACATTTCATCCTCACAACAACCTTATGAAATAGGTATCCATTTGATAGGTGAGAAGACCAAGGACAGAGAGGCTAACACAAAAACAAGTGGCATAACTGGGATTGGAGCCCAAGGGGACAGGCTCAAGAGTCTGGGATTCACTGCTACGGTGACGCTCTCAAAGAGGACCAGTCCTCTGATCACAGATGCGAATTCCAGAGGGCAACCTCCTCGGCACAGGCAGAGCCTTTCTCCGGGGTCACAGACAAAAGCCAAGTGCCATAGCTGGCCACCTCACTGTGCCCCCTCCCGCACGAAACAACCTCAGGGATCATTTGCTTCTGAGGGCTTGTTATGGGTTGAATCGTGCCCCCCTAAAAGATATGCTGAAGTCCTAATCCTGTAGCTGTGCATTTGGCCCTGGTTGTAAACAGGGTTTTCTCTTGTTATGTTAATGAGGTGATACCATAGTAGGGTGGGTCCTAAACCTAATCCCTCCTGAGTGGTGTCTTATAAAGACATCAGAATAGATACAGAGACCCACACAGGGGGAAGACAGAGGCCATGGGAGGAGCATCTACAGGTCAGGGAATTCCCCGGTGCTACTAACAAGGAAGGATCCCCCTCCAGAGCTGATACCCTGATTTGGACTTTGAGACTCCAAAACTACAAGACACTAAATTCCTGTTCTTTAAAGCCCCTGCCTTGTGGTATTTGTGTTCCGGAGTACCAGGTAACTAAGACAGTGGTCTTGTTCTTCCTTTTAGGCGTCCACCGTTACAGGCAACGGGAACCAGGGGGTTCTCTCAGTCAGTCTTAGCACTAAAAATCCGTACAGACGTTGGCTTCCCTTCTGTTTATTTTTGCTCCCAGACATCGCTCCACCAAAAAGAGAGCGCAGACAGCCCAGCAGAATTTCCACTCTCCTGACATGCAGTGCAGACATCAACAACAGGGATCAAGAGAAAAATGCGTGTCCTCACCACGGTGCTCACTGTGGGTGTCATGAAGAAGCTTGGTGGTGTGGGAGATAATGCCACGTGCTTTCCTGGAAAAAATAAATAATGCTTCCTTGAGGACTAACATGATCGCCTTTTTTCATCCAAAGGAAGGCCCACCCATATTCAAAAATGCGCCAGCTTTAGACATATCTAAGATAACCCGGGAATGTTTTGCGTAGGAATCTTGCTGAAAAGATAAACGCCTAATAAATCAACTTAATGGGGAGATTGTATGGATTTTCCCAGGTTAACTTATTTTTCCATTTATTTTCTAAACTGCTTTTGAACACCCTTCACGCAAGTCATTATATAATATGATGATTTTATGCAAGCTATTACCGATTTCAAGTAAATAAAGAACCAAGAGAAACAGGCTTAAATCATGTTGGGAGTAGTGAGGGGTAAAATGCAGAGTCGGGTAAGACACTGGAGCAGGGCAGACAGCAGCTGGGAAATCCTCCCTCCTCCTCAATGGACGAAGAGAGAATGGGACGCTACCCACTGAGCCCCTCACAACCCATGGATGCTGGCGGGTCTTCCTACTCAGGATTCCATGTGGTGAGTCATGAATAAGTTGAAATAATGAAGGTATCCAGGACCAAAGATTAAGCCATTTTCTGCCCGTTCACCCCAATATTTTCATCCTGGTAGTTCCCAATGAGCACACAGCCTTAACGGGACACTCTATGTCATTTTTGGAAAGCCCTTCAAGGTGGCTTCCGGTGACCTGAGGAAATGGCCCCACCACCGCCGGCTGGCTCAGCAGTAACTGACCCCTTGGGGTCTCCATTCAGGGGGAGAATGCTGAAGGCGGGACGCTGCTGGGAGTCCTGGAACCAGACCCTCTGCTCGCCATGCCTGAGGGGAGGGTCCTTCCTCGGAGCCCAGACCCCTCCGCTCGCCATGTCTGAGGGGAGGGTCCTTCCTCGGAGCCCAGACCCCTCTGCTCGCCATGTCTGAGGGGAGGGTCCTTCCTCGGAGCCCAGACCCCTCCGCTCGCCATGTGGGAGGGGAAGGTCCTTCCTTGGAGCCCAGCAATTTCAGAGGAGACACATCATACCCACAGCTCACTCTACAGCCCACAACATTCCAGAGAAGGAGAACTAAGATCAGCCGGGAGGCCCTACCCACGCTGACACTAACGCCCACGTGGGACAGAGATGGGAAACTGCAAATCTGCTGTGTCCTTGCTCAGTCCCTGTTCTCTACTGAGGTTGCTGAGCAGTGGCGACGTCACCCTGGAGAGAGTACAGCACCCCTGCCACCACAAGAAAGATGACCCATGATAGTGCAGCCACAGAAAGGACAGCAGGGTCAAAGACAGAGAGACATCACTGGTGATGTCATCTGAGCCCCTGGATCAAGCCATTCCTGTAGCATATCCTCCCCTAGACTTTGAACTGTGTGAGATAAAAGACTCCCTCTTGGCTTCAGTCATTTTGGGGTTTCTGTCATTGACAAGTGAGGGGCTCAATGTCAGAGCCCGAGCAGCATGGGTGGGCCCGGAGTCCGGGCCCATCCCCTCCTAGTCCTGGACCCCTGCTGTTCTGGGGTCGGTGGTGCGGCCAACCAGGAAATGCTCATGACACGTGTACGTGGGGACCAACACTTTCTGGCAGATTATTTCACGTGCGTGCATTGTGAGCAATATGAAAATGGAACTGCAGGGGAAAGTGAATATTAATTTCAAAAAAACTAAGACATATTGCACACTTGCCATCTGGCTCGAAGTGTAGGAGGGTCTTAACACGCTGGCGCACACTGTCCTCCTAACACCCCAGGAGACGGGTGGTGGTGTTTTCCTGCGTTTTAGGGTTTTTAGAGGAGGAAATTGATTTGGAGAGATCAAAACACAAAAGGTCACAGGTTGTACGACTCCGTTTATGTGAAATGCCCACAATAGGCAAATCCACCGAGACAGAAAGCAGGCTACTGGCTGCCAGCGGCCGGGGAAGAGGGGAGTGGGGAGTGACTGCTAACGGGCATGGGTTCTGCTTTTGGGGTGAGGAAAATGTTTGGAACTGGGTAGAGGTCAAGGCTGCGTAACAGTGTGAATGACTACATGCCACTGAGCTGCACGCTTTAAAACAGTTCATTTTATGTCGTGTGAATTTACATCAATTTAAAAAAAAAGTGTCTTCCCAAAGTCCCACACTCAGTGTGGCAGAGGGGGTGGGGGGCAGATCTGAACCAGGTCCATCAGCCCGCGGCCCACACCTGCCCTGTGCTGAGCAGGAAGGGGCATCTCTGGCCCCACAGCCATCAGAGGCGGCCTGCGGGAGGCCCTTGCGAGCATCTGCGATCAGAGCACTCAGGAAGGGGCTCCATGTCTGTCTGTTGCGAGCCCTTGGCGGCCCCATGGTGGTCAGTGTGAACCTCTTAATCCCAGAGCATCTCTGGCAGTGTTAACGCTCTCTCAGGTAACAGATACTCTAGAGAAATGACAGCATCTATAAGGCAGAATTGACTTAATGGCAATGGGTTGGGTTTGGTTTTATAGATTCATTAAAGAGCCCTGGTGGCGCAGTGGTTAAAGCGCTCGGCTGCCAACCAAAAGGTCAGTGGTTTGAACCCACCAGCCACCTCACGGAAGAAAGATGTGTCAGTCGGCTTCCATAAAGATTACAGCCTTGGAAGCCCTATGGGGCAGTTCCCTCTCCTCTAGGGTTGCTATGAGTTGGAATTGACTCGAGGGCAGTGGGTTTTTGGTTGTTATAGGTTCATGAGGACACTTCTCATGGCAGCATGCTGGCTGCAAGGAGGGAGCGGCTGTGATGGCACCACTGGGGAGCAGGTAGCGGGCCCCCTCCACCCCGCCCACACTGACCTATAGCAGCTGTGAAGTACATGGCGACCTCGTCGGGGGTCAGTGCCCGCTCCCAGATGATGAACTCGTCGAAGGCGCCGTTCTGGTAGCGCCTGGTCTGGTCCTGCTCAGCCCCGATCACCAGGTTGGCATTGGGGTCCCCGTAGGCATGGGACACCTTCCCGCTGGGGTCGGAGGTGTTCAGGGTCCCGTTGACATAGACCTTCAGGCCCTCCTTGGATTTCCATGTGAACAGCACATGTGTCCAGTAGGGGCCTAGACGAGAGAATGTTGCTGAGCTGAGTGCTGGGGCTCCCCGCACCCGTGGTTCTGGGGTTCAGCCCATCCCCCACTCCTGCCTTACAGGGCATGACAAGGCCTGCCTGTCCTCAGTCATCAGGCACCAGAAGGAAACTGCCCTCTGCTCACATCCTGGGCCTCAGGTGGTGCAAACAATCTGCACTTGACTACTAACCTAAGGGTTGGCGGTTCAAACCCACCCAGCAGCACTGTGGAAGAAAGGCCTGGCAATCGGGTTCTATAAATATTATAGCCAAGAAAACTCTATAGGACAGTTCCACTCTATAACACACCAGGTCGTCACGCGTCAGAACTGACCCAGTGGCAACAGGTTTGGGGTTTTGGTTTGCTCACATCCCAGTCTCCAAAAACAGTTCAGAGTGTCCTAGCTGTTTGAACCCAGGATCCACGGCTGAAATGCTGGACAGCAAAGGGGGGTACTCTGACAAGCGGGGCACAGGCACTGACCATCAGACGGTAAGCCCAGTTGTAGAGAACCAACATGGCCGAGCCCCACTGCTTGCAACCTGTGACAGAGACGGGGAGACAGCAAAGGCAGCGTCCTGCTCTCCTTGACAACACAGTTTCTGTGCCACCTGTGGGGCGTGAAGGGCAGCTGCCCCAGCAAAGGGGGTGGCCCCTGCTCAGCCCCCCACCATTACCACGAGAGAGGGAGCCCTGTGTTGCCTGTCTCTTTAATTTCCACAAGAAGCTGGACGGTCCTGATTTTAAAGTGAAATCCTAACTAATGGTCTGAACTAATTGAGACCTGTTGAAAGCACCGCCTGGGCCATCCCGGTGCCGGTCAATAAACCTATCAGGACCTGGCTGAGCCCCAGGCCATGAGCTGACCTCTGCTGTCACGCCTGCACGGAGATGTTAACCTGCACGGCTGTGCCAGGTGCCGCCAGTCTCCTGCCTCGCCAGGAGTTTCTCGGACGGCGTCCTTGCTGCTCTTCTCTTTACCGAGAGAAGCGTGCTCAACAGTGGGAGGAATGTTCTCCAGACTTCTACAGCCACTCGCCCCACAAAGGACCCCACTGTGTTCTGCGAGTGTTTGTGTTAGGCCAGCCTCAGGGACTCACTGCTAGAAGGTACAGGGCAGCCCTTTAGGGGACACACCTCACCTCCAGGCTGCGCTCATCTCAAACCATCAGCGGTTACATCAGGGGCTCTTGCTCAGGGTTGTGCAACCATCTACCAGTTCTGAGCCTCTAGGGAGCACGTGAATCCTAAACGGGCTCAGAGTATCACTGCCCCGGAGCTCGGCAGCAAGAATAGCAAACCTCTCCAACGTACAAATAATGAGCATACTGCCAGCCAAAAATGTTTACAATTCTCCCCATTTTTCTGGGTGGAAAAACAGTCGGTGTTCGGCAGACATTCACTGAAAACCTGTTCCTGGGCCCGCGCAGGTACCTGGTGCTGAGCTGGCTGTCAGCCCCAAGGAGCAGGGAGATAAGACTCTCACACAAGTGCTCTGATCCAGAGGAATGTGATAAGAACAGTGGGCAAGGTGCAGGGGGCTCGTCATGGGGCGGGGGAGGTCACGGGGGCGGGGGGGACAGATGTGCAAGACTGTGAAACTTGATGTCGGCCAAATGTCCTGGCTCACAGAGGTTGGGGCCCAGCTGGTCTGTGCACACAGAGCCCCAACAGAAGAGGAGCGTATATTTCAGTACTGCTACGGCCATGTCCTAGGCTCTTTATGTTCGCTGTTGTTGCCGTGGGCCATGGAGTCGATTCCAACTCCTACTGACCTATGTAACACAGTAGAACTGCCCCATAGGTTTTCTAGGCTGTAGTCTTTTCAGAAACAGATTGCCAGGTTTTCCTCCCGCAGAGCTGCTGGGTGGGTTTGAACTGCCAACCTTCAGGTAGCAGGCAAGTGCTTAACCGTGCACTAGCTCACTTGATTTGCACAGTAGCCCTCTGAGGTTCCATGTTACTATCCTGGTATTAGGGATGAGGAGACTGAGCGCGCAGCGGTGAAGTAACTTGCCCACGGTTACATACTGGCATGTGACAGGGTGAGACTGGAACCCAGGCCGTTTGGTGTTAACAGCTAGGCTAGGCTGCCTCCCTTAAATGGGCCAGACAAACATGCACTTCCTACCAGAGGGAGCCTTTGCCTTCGTTCGGCCCCCAGCCCCCAGCCCTGACCTCCACCCTTCAGTTCTCCGTCTCAGCCTTGACTGGACCTCTGCAGTGCTGCCCTGGAGTGTGTCCGCCCCTGGCCACCTGCCCTTCTCCACAGGCTCCATCCAGCCCCCGCCCACCTCCCTGTCTCCTCCACACCGCTGGCCTCATGCCAGCAGATGACCTGGCCACGCCATGTCCCAGGGAACAGTCTCAGGCGGGCCATGCTGAGTCCCCTCCCCACATGCCCCACAGCGTCCCCCCTGCCTCCCCAGCTGCTTGCTCCCGGGGCGCTCTGCTCCCACCACCCATCCTTCTTTCCCTGGGTCTTCAGCCTCCTTTTCCAACAGCTTTTCCCTACCAGCTCTTAGACATTTTCAAATCTAAACCATTAAAAAGAAGGAGGGGGAGGAAGAGAAAAGAAGGAAGAAAGGAGGAGTAAGGGGGGAGGAGAGGAGGACAAACGATAACCCCCATGCTGAGCATTTTCCATGTGATAGTCCACTCAATTACCCCCAGACTGGGAGGTCAGCACTACTGACATTGTGTCCACTTCACAGATGGGGAAACTGAGGCCCAGCACAGTTGAGCTGCCCGGATGCACCCACAGTCAGTGCAGGTCACATGGCACCAGGCACCAGGCTGGGGACCCAGGCCCTGAGCCACTCCGTCAAGCTTCCTCATCGAGGATGAGTCTTGTCCCTCCTGGGAAGCCCCTCAGAAGCAAGCCGCCGGCACCCGGAGACCAGGACTCTGAGCTCTCTCTGCTGCGAGGTCCACGTCTCCCCACCAGGGCTGACGACGGACTCACCTGGGGGACTGAAGGTGGCCGCCCACGTCACAGAGTTCTCCCGTGTATACAGCTCCACGAAGCCTGTGTCGCCGCTGGAGCAGACTTTGAACCCGTTGGAGATCACCTGCCCCCCGTAGGCAGAGGAGGTGGGCCTGGACTGCTCTCCTTGTGTCTTCCAGAAGAAAGAGAACGTGACCCCTGAGGAGATGGGGGCACTGGGTCAGTCACCGATGATCTGCATGCAGCTCTCTCTTTTGCTTTTCATTTAAAAAGCGATTTTTCTCTCATTGTAAGAGCAATGTTTGTCCAATACCCCCCAAATTCAGAAAATACAGACAATACGTATTAATAGCTAATGCTTGCTAAGGGCTTAATAAGTACGAGGCACTTTCTAAGACCTTTAAATGAACCATCTCATTTCAACAACTCTGCTATTATCCCATTATACAGATGAAGAAACTGAGGCCAATTTGCCCCAAGTCACTAAGCTGGTAAGTGATTCATGGATTCAAACCCAAGCATCCAGATCAAGAGCCTGCAAACCCCACACCACATGGTTGTATTTCTTCTGTTCATGCAGAGGAGCCCTGGTGGCGCAGTGGTTAAGAGCTCAGCTGCTTACCAGAAGGTTGGCAGTTCGAATCCACCAGCCGCTTCTTAGAAACGCTACGGGGCAGTTCTACTGTGTCCTATAGGATCACTATGAGTTGGAATCCACTCCACTGCAACGGTTTTGGTTTGGTTTTTATTCAGGCAGACGAGCAGTTATGGTGACTCCTGACGAAACCTCTGTCTGCCATGGACACATTTTATAAAGACAGGAGCCACGTCATGCGCACTAGTTTACGAACATTTAAAAAATAATCTCTACGTCCTGAATTTTCTTCCAGTGTTGTTGTAGCCTGAACTGTGTCCCCCGGGAAGACATGGTGAAGTCCTAACCTGTCCCTGTGAGCGAGACCTGTTCAGAAATAGGGTCTTTGCAGATGTCATCAGTTAACCCTTTCGTGACTAGAGGAACACACGGTATCCCGCTCACTTTTTGTGCCTCTGCAGTTCTTTGGGAGGATACTTTTCCTGCTGAAAGTATTCGCGTCCCTCCAGCGGGGACTTGTGTAACGGTGAAAGGTGAAAGAAAAGTCCACTGACGCAAAATAGCTGGGGTATTAGGCAAAACCAGAGATGCTCCGTGTACCCAAATAGAAGATGCCCCTCAGTAAACCCTGCTAACCAAGACCGGTGGCCCAGACTGGCTCCCAGAAATCATGTATTTTCATGTAATATTTCTCAAAATCTGTATTACCCATTGTCGTCGAGTGGATTCCGACTCACAGCAACCCGATAGGACAGAGTAGAACTGCCCCAGAGGGTTTCCGCGGAGCGGCGGGCGGATTCTAACTGCTGCCCTCTTCGTTAGCGGCCGAGCTCTGAAGACCGCACTAGGAGGGCTCCAGAATCTACATCACCAACCACAAGCTCAAACACACGCAGCGACACAGCGCGCACTCCACCACGGAAAACACATGCTCTCACCAAAATGCTCGGAGCAGAAAATAACTGGGTCTTGAAAAGCTTAACACGGTCACACTGGAGTAGGGTGACTCCAAATCCTGTATGAGCGGGATCCCTCACAGACAGAAGAGACCAGAGACAGGGAGACAGGGGAAGGGCCCCGCGTGACGCTGCAGCTGCAGCGAGGCAACGTCTGGGGCCCCCGGGAGCTGGGAGAGGCGGGAACGGATTCTCCTTCAGAAGGAATGGACACAGCTGACACCCTGATCTGGGACACCCAGCCTCCAGAGCTGTGAGACAATACCTCCCTGTTCTCCTACACCACCCAACTTGAGAGATTTGTTATGCAGCCCTAGGAAACCAAAGGGAATGTCCATAAGGACACTCTCCATGTTCTCTTTTTCAGAGGCTGCACATTAGCATCATATTCTTCACAGGAACCACAATTTCTTTAAACTAACCCCCTGTTGCTCGGTCTTAGGGTTTTCTCCAGCTTTCTACATTCTAAACAGAACTGAAGCGACATCTTTCACACTTCTCTGATGATCCTCCTGTAGGCTAAACTCCCAGAAGACTGTCTAGTTCAAGGGGACTCCACTGCTATCTGTGATTGTCCACACAGCTGGAGTCTCTTTCCAGAAACCCGTCTGCAGGTTGTCAATGAGCGCTGACCCCACACGGGGTGGGCGGTGGGATTCCTGTGGACTAAATATCTTTGCTAAAATGTTAGCATGAGTGAGCGGGCTCACTGGGTGGTAAGTCCCCGCTTCGTGAGAAGCAGATGGGGAGCGAGGAGCACCCGGACCCTTGACAGTGAAGTGCCCGCCGCCGTCATAGCTGACAGCTCCGAGGGCTGGCTCCCAGGAAGGGCCACCACAGCCACAAGGCTAAAGGTGGGCGGATGTCAGCCCTCACCACCACCCCCAGCTTCCCTTGTTGTTCTAGCTGCCTCTCTACAAGTACCCTGTGCCCACCGGCCTTTCTGTGCGGTGTGTGCATGCGCATGTGTGTGCCAAGCCAGCCAGCGCTGGACTCCGTGGAAAAGCTGGAACTAAAGGCATGTGCCTCACCCTCCCACAGAGCCCGTCCTGAGGGGAGAGACCTCGCGGGGGATTAATACTGCGAGGAGGTGATCAGAGCCACCCATACGCCCGGCCGTATTTACACAATGGCACCACGTTTGTGCCACGTGGTGCTTGTGGACGCGGTCATGGAGAGACGCCGGCTGAAGGACAAGACGCTTGTGAAGGGGACTGTGACTCGTGTCTCATCACCACATCATCTGATGGATCCACATATGCATTACAAGTTCTGTGGGGTCCGTGACCGCCACAGTCACGCAGCATTGCATGGGGCAGTGCAGGGCTTTGTGCGTTACATGTAAAACCTACCATGACTTTTATAACCCTGCTTTGGAATGTCTCTATTTTCTTTCTCTCTTTTTTATTTTTTTTAATGTGAGAGGGACGTCAAAAGAACGCAAGGGCCTGGACTTTCCCAGGCTGCGAGGAGCTGCAGAGCAGAACTCCAAATCACAGGGTGTGTTCGTGGGGCAGCTGAGAAATCAGAGTCCTCGAGGGTGCCTGTGATGTGGGTCACAATGAGGGAGGGATGGGACCTCGGACAGGCCCATAAGGGCCTGGGCAGTGGCCGGCTGTGCTATCCGGAAGCCCCAGTCTGAGGGGAGCCAGAGCCCACACACTCCAGCTCTCCAAGCCTGCGCCCCGAGATGGCTGCAGGGCAGGGGGCTCAGAGGCCGACCCCCTTGCCACGCCCACCTGCCCCCAGCTCTGGGGACTCCGAGTCCAGAGCAAACCCCAGCCCCCCGACTGCCGTGCCTCTCGGCTCTCAGAAACATCCACGCTCAGGGAAGCAAGCACTGCACATTGTGAAATGTTTGTTACGAAAGGAATTCCCGCGAGGACTCATGGAAGTCAATTGTTTGCAAAAACTTTGCTGCACTTAAAAATTCCTTTCGCTCAATTCGAAATGACCCCGTTGTGGCCAAATGTCTTTCTGCCCAGGAAGAAAAATAAAACTGAAAACTCAAATGCAGAGTTGAGTACAGGCCACTGTCCTGCCTGCCCCAGCCTCCCAGGGAGACAAGAGAGCCGACAACTCTGACGTCGGTCGGAGGGTGACACTTCTCCTCACCTTGAAGTGGACGGCCTCTGGCCGGTGTCAGGAGGGTGGTCCCTTCTGCCTGCACCCTCCCCAAGGTGGAGGGGGGACAGAGTCAGTTAGAGCCATTGCCCTGCTAGGTGTGAGCAGTGGGCAGACCCCCAGGGAGAGTCAGTGGACCAAGCGTCACTTAGCCCTGAGCAGCTCAAAGGAAGGTCCGCTTGCTGCTGGCCGAGCCATGTGACCCTCTGCCAAAAGGCCCTAAAATGCAGGTAGCGCCTGAACAGCCCTGAGGACTGTCAGGTGCATTGACCAGAAGGTGTGCGTGAGGACCAGTGACGGAGTCAGACATGTGTGCCATGGCATTCGCTCAGAGCCAGGGCTGAGAATGTGCATTTCCACCCTGGATACACTGAATTAGAATCTACAGTTTAACAAGATCCCCAGGTGACTCTTATGTATAATAAACTTTGAGAACCACTGCTCTACTAGTGGTTCTCAGAATTGGCCCCTAACCAGCAGCATCAGCATCTCCTGGGAACTTGTTAGAAACGCACGTTCTCAGCAGGGGTTCAATCTAACCCCTTAGAGCCCTGCTCAGAACAGTGAGTTTTGAGGCTCTGGGAGGAAGTGACAATAGCAAAGCTGAGTGCTCAGACACCCCACAGTCTGGGCAAAGGACCAACAACAATTCCTTCAGAAATCAAAGGCTTGCTATGTCCTTAGGGTTTTTGGATGCAAAAGAGGCTTTGCCCCCTACACCACACACACACACACACACACACACACACACACACACACAGAGCTACACCTACACACACATGCACACACACATGCACACACATGCACACACACACACAGAGCTACACCTACACACACATGCACACACACCTACACACACATGCACACACACATGCATACACACACTTACCCACATGCACACACACGTCGACACACACAGCTACACAGGCACAGCATCACTGCCAGTGTCCTGGTCATACTACACTGTAGCTACGCAAGATGTTACCACTGGGGGGACCTGGGCAAAGGGTCTGCAGGGACCTCTCTGCATTATTTCTCACAATTGCATGTGAATCTACAGTTATGGCAAAACAAATGGTTTTCTAAAAAGAAAGAAAAAGGTTTTGTTAGGCCAGGAAGACCTCTAATTGGACCTGGCTGATGAAGCTTCCATTTTTACAGCACATTCTCTTCCTTTAAGCTTCCCAGAATTGGGGCCTTAGTTTAACACACAGTTAAACTAAAGGAACTAAGTGAATAGTAAAGCAGGCTGGTTGGAATAGAGGACTGTCTAGTCAATGTTGTTGTTGTTAGGTGCCATCAAGTCAATTCTGACTCACGGTGACCCCATGTGACAGAGCAGAACTGCCCGACAGGGTTTCCAAGGCTGTAATCTTTACTGGATCAGATCACCAGGTCAGCTGGTGGGTTCGAACCACCCACCTTTTGGTTAACCTTTTGCACTTAACCACTGCGTCACCAGGGCTCCTCGTCTGGTGACTAGAACCTCCCAACCACAGGGTTCTGAGTGGGTTTCCACCCAGGACGGCCTCTGTGCAGGGAGGCCGTGTGATCTGAGCCCCCAGGACGGGTGACCAACTGCCACGCACGCCCACAAGAGCACAAGATGGAGCAGAGTGAGACTGTGGGGCTGGGGTCTTTCTGGCCAACCTCCAAAAAGACCCAGACACTATGGCCATCAGCATCCGAGGTTGCTGCCGCAGTCCCAGCCCTGGGAATGTCAAGACCCGGATCAGTGGCTCTCCCCTCCTGCAGGAGATGCAGTCTACCCAGAAGAAGGGCAGTAAGCCTAGCAACAGTGACACAATTCCAGGGGAACCTGCCTGTGGCAACAGAAAGCATTAGCAGTGCTGCCTGAGGCACCATCCAAACAAAAGGAACATTGATCTCAACTTCAGTGTCATGAGGGAGGAGCTCCAATCCCCCTTGCAGCCAAGGCAGCAGGTAAAAGATTGAGTTTATACAACTCTAAATGCATTTTTCAATCCCTTCACGTTTCAGCATGGTCCTGGGAGATATGGCAATTTCTACCCACATATTTTTTAAAGTTAAAAACTCTACACCTGATGGTCTTTGATATATTGTTCCCCAAGAGAATTTTACGTAACATATTTAAAAAAAAAATTGTCATCAGTTCCAACTCATGGCGCCCCCATGTGTGTCAGAGTAGAACTGTGCTCCATAGGGTTTTCAACAGCTGATTTTTCGGAAGTAGATCACCAAGCTTTCTTCTGAGGTGCCTCTGGGTGGACTTGAAAACCTCCAACCTTTCAGTTAGCAGCCAAGCACGTTACCTGTTTGCACCACCCAGGGACTCCTACACTTTGAGATGCTACTGTTGTCGTTAAGTACCATCGAGTCGGTTCCGACTCATAGCAACCCTATGTACAACAGAACAAAACACTGCCCAGTCCTGCACCATCCTCACAATCATTGTTATGTTTGAGCCCATTGTTGCAGACACTGTGTCAATCCGTCTCATTGAGGGTCTTCCTCTTTTTCGCTGACCCTCTACCTTACCAAGCATGATGTCCTTCTCCAGGGACTGGTCTCTGCTGATAACATGCACAAAGTATGTAAGAAGAAGTCTCGCCATCCTTGCTTTTAAGGAGTATTCTGGCTGTACTTCTTCCAAGACAGATTTGTTCATTCTTCTGGCCATCCATGGTATATTCAATATTCTTTGTCAACACCATAATTCAAAAGCATCTATTCTTCTTCATCTTCCTTTTTCATTGTCCAGCTTTCATATGTATATGAGGCTATTGAAAACATGATGGCTTGGGTCAGGCGCACCTCAGTCTTCAAGGTGACATCTTTGCTTTTCAACACTTTAAAGAGGTCATTTACAACAGATTTGCCTAATGCAATGCGTCTTTTGATTTCCTGACTGCTGCCTCCATGGGTGTTGATTGTGGATCCAAGTAAAATGAAATCCTTGACAACTTCAATCATTTCTCTGTTTATCACGATGTCGCTTACTGGTCCAGTTGTGAGGATTTTTGTTTTCCTTATGCTGAGGTGTAATCCATACTGAAGGCTGTGGTCTTTGATCTTCATCAATAAGTGCTTCAAGTCCTCTTCACTGTCAGCAAGCAAGGTTGTGTCATCTGCATATTGCAGGTTGTTAATGAGTCTTCCTCCAATCCTGATGCTGCGTTCTTCTTCTTTAGAGGAACAAAATAGCTGGGTTCCCAGAGATGTCTCTGCTAGGAGAAAAGGTCGTCCTTTGGACCTGGGGTCCTTGCACTAAGAAGCTCCTAGACCAGAGGAAGACTGATGACAAGGACCTTCCCCCAGGACCAACAGAGAAAGAAAGCCTTCCCCTGGAGCTGGAGCCCTGAATTTGGACTTCCAGCCTCCTAAACTATGAGAGAATAAACTTCTGTTTGTTAAAGCCATCCACTTGTGGTATTTCTGTTACAGCAGCACTAGTTAACTAAGACAGACTAGATGTAGTTATTCAGCAAATATGCATCTTCTCTGTGCCAAGCAGTGGTGGGCCTGGAAATACAGCAGTGGTCAAGAGGGACAGTTCCTGCCCTCGTGGGGCTGAGTCTAGTGAGGGAGACAGATATCTAGCAGATATTATCAACCGTGGCACAGAGTCCCTGGTGGTGTGAACGGTTCAGTGCTTAGCTGCTAACTGAAAGGTTAGCGGTTCAAAACCACCCACAGGCACCTTGGAAGAAAGACCTGGTGATCTGCTTCTGAAAGCTCATAGCCTTGAAAACCCTAGGAAACACAGTTCTACTCTGACATCTGTCATCCAGAATTGACTGGATGACAATGTTGTTTGTTTTCAGGATTTTGGGGGTTTTCCGGAATCAGCTATGGCATCGTCTCACTGAGTCAATGCTGGTTTATGGTTTCCTGGCTTCGTTTCACATCGGGCCTTTCTACAAACAAAGTGGCCAAATGGAAAATATCTCCAAAGATTCCACTGAACAACTCCCACAAGGAGTTATTAACAGAGCGGGATGTGAAGCCAAAGTCCAGGGCCTTTGTCGGTGTTTTGGGTACAAAATGAGTTCACACCTGTCCTGGGATTTGAACAGTGATTGGCACATAGTATGTCATTAACAGTTATGGGCCACTGTTATTCTAAGCTGAACCATGTTGGTCGTCTTTCAGAGGGTCACTCTCAAAGCTGGCACACTGGTGTTCTTGTCAGAAATTCAGCCTTGTGGAGGAAGACGGCTGGAGCAGGTGACACAGGAAGCCTCCGACAGACGGGCCAGCCACATGCCAGGAGTGTGGCAGCTCTGCACAACCACCCGCTGAGGAAGGTGCTTTGCCATCCCATTTCACAGACACGGAACTAGACTCTGAGAGGTTAGACGGCAGTGCGGGTCAGACCTGGGATTTGAACCCAGGCAGTCTGGTTTCGGAGACTATGACCCTGTTCTTCATTAACTGGCAGGAAGAGTAAAAGGCTCAGGAAGCTGGGTGGGGGCCAGAAGGAACCGAGCAGAGAGCGTCCACTGTTAAGGGGGCAGCCCCTGTTTATGGTTGCTGTTAGCTGCTGTCAAGTTGGCTCTGACTCATGGCGACCCCACGCACAACAGAACGAACCGTAGCCCAGTCCCATGCAGTCTTCACAATTGTCGATCTGCTTCAGTCCGTTGCTGTGGCCACTGTGTGCTGAGAGTGTCTTCCAACCTAGGGGCTCATCTTCCAGCGCTGCATCAGACAACATTCTGTTCTGATCCATGGGGTTTTCGTTGACTGATCTTCAGGAGTAGATCACCAGGTCTTTCTTCCTAGTCTGTCTTACTCTGGAAGCTCCGCTGAAACCTGTCCACCATGGGTGACCCTGCTGGTATCTGAAATATCAGTGGCATAGCTTCCAGCATCACAGCATCACCCAAACCACACAAGCCACTATTTAGCTCCAGCCAATTACAGTCAGGAATAGTTTCTCAAGAGAAACTGGAAATCTATAGTTTTATGTGAAAATTTCCTATTTTCCAATGTTGGAAGCTAATTTAAAAAAATTTAACCCATGCCTGCCAAACGAAACAGAGCCACGGGCCGAGCCAGCTCATGAGTGAGACTTCACACAGGTCTGGAGCCGGGCCTTCTTCCCCTCTCGTCCACCCCAACCCCCATCACTGGAATCACTGGGCATACGCCTCTCCCCTCCCCATCTGAGATAAACCCCTCTGCTCAGGAGAGAAGCCATTCTCTAGAGACCCGGACAACAGCCAGCATGGAGATGTCCCCACTTCCTGAAGCCGAGGCCTAGAGAGGTGATGCGGAGCGTGACCGCCCTCCACGTGCTCTTAGCCGCTGCACTGCGCCCAGGGTGGCTTTCAACTTAGAGAAATAAACACCAGCTGTGTTTATGGGGCTGCTAGAACCCAGGGGCGGTTCACAGTCAACATATGTCAGCCCGGCCGGGGCTTTGGACCTCAAAGTTGTTTCTCCAGCGTTTGGGTTCTGCAAGTGTCCCAGCCTTGTGAAGCTTTTGTTTATTTTTATTGAAATGCCCCAGGATCATTTACAATTAAGTCACCACAGCACTGTTTTGATAAGGCCATCTGATGACCAAAAAGCCTTTAGAGCTTTCAGATGAGTCTTTAAATTCTATTTTTAACTCTGTTGCTGTTGTTAGCCTCAACTCACGGGGACCCCAGGAACAATGGAACAAAACACTGCCAGCTCCTGCGCTATCCCCAAGATTGTTTGCAGATCATACTGTTGTGATCCACAGGGTTTTCAGTGGCTGAGTTTTCAAAGCAGATTGCCAGGCTTTTCTTCCTAGTCCGTCTTAGTCTGGAAGCTCCACTGAAACCTGCTCAGCATCAGAGCCACACGCAAGCCCCCACAGTCAGATAGATGGTGGCGGCATGTGAGGTGCCCTGTCTGGGATTCAAACCCGGGTCTCCCACATAAAAGGTGAGGATTCCACCACTGATCCACTGTTTCCTCCCTTTTTCCCCTAGAAACACCAATTTTCATTTTGCCTAGGATAAAGGAACTGGGAGACTTTGAGCTGGTTTGGGAGGCAGAGAACGATTTCCCAGCAAGTATTATACATGGCCCAGACATCCCTTGTCTGAAGCCCAGAGACTAGAGAGCAAGTTACTTTTCACACACACACACACACACACACACACACACACACACACACATAAATTAAAAGGAGTATATTCCTGACGTCTCTTCTATGAGTTTGTGTTTTCTCCATGGTTATTTTAACCACAGGCCTGTAAACACTTCCTGGAGCAGCTCTCCCCGCTGCCCAGCCACTCTCAACGGGTATAAAAGAGGCAAAGGCTGGGCATGAGTCTGAAGAAGCCAGCCCTGCCCAGATCCATCCTCAATGCCCCAGAGCCAGGAATAACCCCATCTACACCACCAGTGTTCTCCCACAAACGCCATGGCACGCCCAAACCCAGCGCGACAGCAACGCACCTGCTTTTTAAGGAGTTTTGTTTCGTTTTTTCCTTTGCAAGATTGAATATTTTGAGCTCACATCTCTCTGTAAGACAATGTTTTGACTTTAACCTTCTGGACAAGTCTCTTGTATTATGTCTTTTTAAAGGCAGCTGGAATTCTAGTTGCCTGCGTCCCCCTCCCTGGCCTCACACTTGTATTTGAAATATTTCTGCGTTCTGCCATCAGTGAGCAGCGCGCACTCCCATCTGCCGCTGCCCAGGGGAGCAGACGCTGCTGCACGTGGAATGCACGACAAACACACTGCAGGGCGGACGCCCCACTCACCTTCAGGGCCGCACTGGGTGGGATCGCTGATGCACGAGTTCTTGTAGCTTCCGTAGTAGAGGAGCGTGACTCCCTTTTCCTCTTTGAGGTAAATGCCTTTGTTTACCTTCCCTTCTACAATATCTAAGTGAGGAAAATCACAACATCATACATCCATAATTTCATGAGATTAAGCATTTAAAGACATGTGTCAGACTTACAAACAACTTACGTATTATTAAACAAACCCCGTTGCTGTCGGGTTGATTCCAACTCATAGCGACCCTACAGGATGGAGTAGAACTGCCCCGTAGGGTTTCCAAGGAGTGCCTGCTGGATTCGAATGCCTGGCCTTTTGGTTAGCGGCCGGGCTCTTAATCATTGCACCACCAGGGCTCCAGTATATATCATTAGTTATATTTGTAATTATATATTTACAATATTACAACTTATAATAGTATTATACATTTATATATTAATGTAATATATTAATAATATATTGTTTTATTAATCACACATAATGAAACTACATATACTGTATTTTTACTCAGATAATGCGCCTGTTATACGTTTTTTTTTTTGCTAACCGCGCCCTCCTCCCCCAAGGTATCTCTATAAGCACGCTATGCTAATTTTTTTACAGCAACATGTAAAAAATTAGCATAGTGCACTTATGAAAATACCTGGCGGGCAGAGGGGGAGGGCTTGGTTGGCAAAAAACATATAACACCCGCATTGTTTGCGTAAAAATATGGTAATAATATTACAGCGATCCTAGTTGTCAATAGTTTAGTTACCGAGAGGGACAGGAGGATTTTTCCCTACTGTCCTAAACTTTGATTCAATCAACATGCTTTATGAGGTTTTTTTAGGTACAAGCTTGAACACAAAGTTACAGCCGAACTCTCTCTCCTTTTGAGTTCTAATTGGGAGCCCCTAATCCTAGACATGGGAACCCATGGTTTTAAAAGAGCCTGTTTTGGGGCCACAGGTGGGAAACTCTGAGTCTGGTTTTGCACAGGCCAGAGGAGCCCACTGGCTACAAGAGCTGCCAGTCCTGGCTGAGATGTACCATCTCCGCCCAGCGCTAAATTCTGTCTGGTTCCCAGAACAGACGCATCTGACTGTGTGGGTGTGAGGTACATGGTTTACAAAACGGAGAAGCGAGGGCTATAATATCCAGGAGTGATTAGGCATTTACTGCTAGCCAGGGTCACAGTCTCCTAGAAAACTTCCGGCCGTGTACGGGGCAGAACGCCTGCTGCCCTTGCAGATATCAGCCCGGCTGAGACCTACGGAAGGCTCCTGGGGCCTTTGGACCTGACAGAAACCCCGACTCGGGTGTCCTACGCCCACTGCCAGACTCCAACGGTGGCCCTTATTGTGTATAACTCCTCATTTTTCCTTTAGCTCATTTCTTACTAGGGAGGATCTACAGATGGAAAAGTTAATTGGATAACTAGTGGTCAGATGATTGCATTCCGATATGTAAACCCCCAGTGATGCACAAACTTGAAAGAGCAATCAGGTTGTGCTGGAAAAAGATCAAAAGGTGAGACAGAAATTGTCAGAAATGGCCTATGCTGATCAGCTAAACGCCACACGGCTAGTGTCCCTTCCACTCCGAGCTGCACAGGAAAAACACAAAACATATGGGCTTCAGAGGGTATTAATTAAGGTAATAATTTAACTATGACCCTTGTGGGTGTGTATTTTATAAAACAGCTTCTAATGATTTAAAAACAAGAATTCCAGCTACAGAAGAAATGCTGATTTTAATGTTTGTGAGACATCACATTTCTGAGGAGGTATTTTAAAATCAGCTCTAATATTCCACTAAAAGGTACGCTTTTCCTCCCCCGAAGAATATAATCCATTTAAAAATCCAAACAACTTCTATTTTTAGAAAAGAGCTCATCTTGTGTCTGTTTTGTTCTCAAAGCAGCTGGCTTGGGAGGTCCTGGGGACCTGAAAGACCTGACACACCTTCTAATGGGCTTCGGCCTGTGCCCCTTCCTTTAGGTGTAACCCTGAGAGGTGGTTTTTAACTTCCTGGAGCAGTCACTCCTTTCTGGGCTGTCTGCTCGTTTGCTAGCCAAGGCAGAGTGGGTTCATCTAGAACCAAACTGAATCGACCTTTAAAATCACCGCAGATTCCAGCTCGACAAGACGCAGACCCAGCGTGTGGGCGGGTGCTCACCTACAGTTGCTGAGAAGTTAGAGTAGGCAGACTCATTGGTATACACAAAGGTGGAGTTATGGGGAGGGAGCACAGTGAGGTTGTGGGCTCGGGAGGCTGGACGAGACAACAAAAGAAAAAGCACAGCACGTGAGTGAAACAAAACACAAACAGAACCAGAGTATCTCTCAACCCAACTCACCCAGGATGCGAACATTCCATCCAAGGGCCATCTTGGGTTTTTTTCTCCTGACCTCTCCACCCCACACTCTACTCAACATCAGAGCCAACTCCAGTGGCCCGGGCATGATAACTCAAAGGCATTATTCCTGCTGAATTTGGCAAAAAACAATAGTCCCAATTTGCTGGCTCCACCTCCTGTACGAATGCTCGGTTGAGAGATATGAACTTGAACTCGGCCATATAACAGTCTTAACAAAAGATCGATGGCTGTGATGTCACAGAACTGATGGGACAGACACATGGGTGAAACAACTGCATGATATCATGACAAATGGACAACACAACACAGAATTCAGCAACAAATAACAAAGCTGCACACCACGGACTGTTTCCAAAGCCATTCAACTGTCCCCAGCAGCAAGACGTGCTGATGGATTCTGTTCTTTCTTTTTTCTTAAGAAGCCTGTAATCAAATTGAAATACGCCAGAGTCGCACTGGTTCATGAAGAATGGACCCAGTAGGAAAATGCAGCAAAACCTTCATCATTCAGGTGTTTCAGCCAAACATGAATATATTGAAGGTTTTACTGGAAGTCAATCCATTTGGTGACTACAATTCGACCACAGTGCAGTTGATTTTGAGTAACTCTATCACCTTATGAAAAGAATGTTTCATGATAAAGCTTTTTCAAAACACTGACAGTTACTATTTTCATCTACATTAATGAGTGGGGACAAAGGGCTGAGGAAAGACAGACACTAACAGTTATTCAGGCTCTTGTTTAAAATAACTCCTAATTATTTTTAAATTTCTGTGTCTTAAACAACGAGCTATTTCAACAACTCATTTCCACCAGGTGAAATGGCCCTTTTCAAAGGTTTTAAAATAAAGGCCTGAGAAAAGAAAATTAGATTATGACAAGAGAGAGCAGTTTACTTCGACCTGACTGTCCATATAATAAGCATCCACAGGGGCTCTTTTCATTCCTACGGCGCAGCCTGGCTGGAGAAAATACCAAGCCACGGGACAGTGTTCAGTGGTGCCACCATCACCATGTGGCACGCTGCCCGGGAAGCAATGCCAAGGGCCTGCCCAGACGCACGGCTCTGAGGACACCATGGGCACAAGTGTCAGCTATAATGCTTCTCGATTCACGAGTTTTAAGGGAAACATTTTAGGGCCTTCAGTGGCAACTTCTGGCAAACCATCAAATCACAGGAATAGGGACAATCCCAGTGTGCTGGTGTGGAAATCATAGCAGTTAGCAATCTCTGGGTATTTTACAAACTCATTACACGACCCAGTGAGAGAAAACGGGGACTGCTGGGGACTGGGGTAGAGTACACCCCTTGCTGCACACATCTGCCATGGGACACAGTCGACAGCAAAAATAAATCAAATTAAAAATGTAAGAGCACCCCCAAATCATTCGAAACTTATCCTTTAAAAATCATTCCTATTAGACTGGAAAAGTCTTCAGGAATATCATGAGTTCCTCCTACTATCAGATATCTGAATGAAGTCAGACAGAGACGTTATTCTCCATGTTCCTGGGCACCGTTGAAAGTGCCGTGCAGTCGACCCCCACTCATGGCACCCCAACGCATGTCACAGCACAACCGCGTGCCAGAGGGTTTTCAGTGGCTGATTTTTTCGGAAGTAGATCACCAGGCCTTTCTTCCGAGGTGCCTCTAGGTAGACTCGAACCTCCAATCTTTGGGTCAGCAGATGAGCGCATTCACCGTTTGCACCACCCAGAGACGAAAGCATCTTAGGCGACATTTAATAGTTTCAAGGGGAGCTGACACAGACGAGCTGGAGAAGTCGACTGGCAGGTGGGGCTGCCTTGGCTGAGTGAGATGCTGAGTCGTTCTTAGTTGGCAACTTGGGCACCTGGTTCAAAGAGGCCCCCATCTTGGCAGGCGTGTTGATTATACCAGTTTTGTCTACCTAGAAAACGTACTTCTGAATTCGTATGCAGGTTGCACCAACATCAGAGCTTCTGTTTTAAGGTTGTTGGGGAAAATGAGCATTATAATAATATTTTGAATCATACATTCTGTCTTTCAATCATAAAAATATCTAAATGTTCTAATACAATATTTTGAAACAACAGTTATTGGGGGAAGCCCCACAAACATGCATCCATCTCCATCGTCCTGTCTGGGAAGCAGATGCTGTACCACGTCTGCTCCTCCCGACGCCCCTGCCCCAAGAGCCACCTGTTCCCACGTCCACAGCCCCTCACGACCGCATCTACCTCCAGTTGTGTCCTGAAGCTCGTGGATCCCATCCACGTGTTCCAGCGGCCAGTAATGGGACGCAGAAGCCAAGACCTCAAAGCCTTGGGGAAAAAGGACAAAAAGTCAAAGTTACCGCAAGGAAGGAAAGAAGTGGAGATGAGGAGCCAGACACCACAGACGTCATGAATCGTGGGCCAGCGAAGCATCACGGGACTACAGGAGATGGTGGAAAGGCGTTTGATAAAATTTAGTACACATTCACGGTTAAAAGAGAAAACTTAGAAATTAGAAACAGAAGAATATTTCCTTAAAAGGATAAAACATGACAAATAGGAATAGATGCCTCTTAATGGAGAAAACAAAAAGCACCATGCCTAACGGGGAAACCCGAGAAGCAGGCTCATTCGTGTCAGGGAAAGACAAGTAGTCCATTATCCCACCGTTATTCGACATCGTTGGAGAGGTAATACCAATGTGATCGGACAAGAAAAAGAAACAAGGTGGAAAGTAATTTAAAAGGGGAGATAATATGATCATTATCTTCCAATGATGTATGCTTTGATAACCAAAGTGAAAAACTATTACTAATAAGAAAAGAGTTTGGTAAGGGAAACACTATTACAAACAATAAAAGAATTCTGAAAGAGGGCATATACAAATTCAATATACAGATGTCAGCAGCCTTTCTATATTCAAACAATAGTGCTAAAAAATAATACAAGAGTTTTTTATTTGTAAGCACAACTAATAAAGATAAAACATCTAAGAACAAAACAATAAAAACTGTACAGGATCCTTGTGGAGAAAGCAGTAAAATAATACTGTTCTGTCACAGAGGGCTGGCTACATAATATAATACATCCACGCAGTGGACTAGCGTGTGGCCATGAGGCTGACAGATATGTACTGATATAGGATGCCCTTGAAGTTATACTGTTAAGTTGAAAAGAAAAGAAAGGTGGAAAAAATGTGTATACTAGGAACCATTTGTGTAAAATACAGATGTTCAGGGGAGGGAGGGAAGGAGTACAGAGAGAGAAGAAGAAAGGGAGGAAGAGAGAGGCAGAGAGATGTTTGGAAGGACGTGCAATAAAGGGATAATACTTGGTGGGGTAAGAAAATTGAGGGACTAGGGGGCAGGCGTGAAAAGAAGACTTATATTTCATTATCTTCCTCCTCTATTTGAATTTGTCATGTGTGTTCCTTCAAAAACTATTTCACGGCCTGCTTTAGAAATGAAAACGACCACGGGCAGTGTTCCCACGAAGTCCTGGGGGAACTGACGGTCTCCATCTAACATCTGAACTGCTATCTGTGTGGTGGCAGACGTCTGCACGTGTCTGTCGGTTGGTCCAGCTTTTCAGTCTCCACCTGTCATGCCAGGGTCGTGCACGTGGAGTCCTGTAACATGAGCCAGGAGAAAGGAGCTAGGGAACAACCAACGCCCGGACTTTACTGATGTCCAGTGGGAAGAGTCCCTCTCCTGCTGTAATGCAATACTGAGAATCTGGAATGTAACAAATGGAAAGTGTGCATTTTTATTTCCACCAGGCTTTCCTCTAAAACCTAGGCTGTTCATCCGGAAGAGGGGCAAAATCAATGAGTTGTTATTCACCTGGGGAAAGTCTGAGAAGGAAACAACATCCGTGATACAAAGAGCAGACGCTGCATCTTCAGAATCCACATCTTCATGAGGCAAGCCCTGTGGAGGACAGGTCCCATGTGGCTTAGCTCCTGTCCTGCCGTCTCCACTCACAAAGGCCATGCTGGGCTATAGGCAGAAACACCAGCAGAGTAAACCAGCCGGTGTCCCAGGGGTGGGAAGAGGGGCTCAGGGTCTGAAGAAGCCTGCAATTCCACATCCTAGCCCTTCAGACCAGTGGAACACACCCACTAGGCTGCCTCGGACGTCTTGGAACCAGCAAAATGGAGCTGGTCAGACAGACGGGAAATGAGGATTGCAGGGGTTGCAGACTCAAGTATTCACAGGGCCAGGCAGGGCGTAAGAAGTCAGTCTGGGTTGGGGCCAAGGCTGGTGGAAGAACGTTTAATAGTCTGGAAGGCACAGGCACCGAGTGGCCAGAACAGGCACTGGAAATGGACAGCTGGTATCACTAAGTCCCATCAGCCTGTCCGTCAGTCTGTCGTACCGTGGTGGCTGGTGTGTTGCTGTCATGCTGGAAGCTCTGCCACTAATATTTCAAATACCAGCAGGGTCACCTATGGTGGAAAGGTTTCAGCGGAGCTTCCAGACTAAGACAGACTAGGAAGAAAGGTCTGGAGATCTACTTCCGAAAACGAAACAGTGAAAACCTTATGAATCACGACAGAACACTGTCCAACTCGCTTGCTTCGGATACCTCATCAGGAGGGATCAATTGCTGGAGGAGGACATCATGTTTGGTGACGGTGAGGGCCAGCGAGGGTGAGGGAGCCCTTGGTGAGATGGATCGCCTGTGACAAACTGGAAAACGCACGGCCTAACTAAAGAAAGCAGCTGCTTTCCAGCACTAAATAACTCACTCGAACAACAGGAGCGTCTGCCCAGTGTGACCAGGCCTCCCGATTTTCAAAGAGAGGTCAGAAATCCAGACATTTTTATTTGAAATCGCCCCAAATTTTAACATTAGAATTAATACTTTTTTAAATCAAAGCACTGTGTGGTGCTAATGAGTCCGGGCTGAGGTAAATCTGGCCTATGGGCTCCCATTTGCAGCCCAAGGAGTAAGTCCCTGAAAGGGTCATCAGAACAAGAAAACCTCGTGCCGTTGTGAAAGAGACGGTCTGTGTGGGATTTGGCCATCAGGAAGGTGATGAGAGCTGCCAGTTACGTGGTCGCCCCAGTTTCACCAGATAACTGCTCCGAGAGGAGAAACATCCACCCAGACAAGACGGCAGGGCTCAGGCTGGGGCGTCAAGACATGCCCACCCCCAACGAGAAAGCAAAAGGAGGCGTTTCCCGCCTACGGTTATAATCAGCACAGTTTTAAATCAATTCTTCAGGGTTAATTTCTCATCCATATTTAATGTTTCACTGATTCAGTTTGGTGTGTGTGTGAATATACGTGTATAAATACATATGTGTGTGAGTATATCTGTATAACTGTGTGTGCATATATACGTGTAAATATGTGTGTGAATATGTGTGTATGAATATACGTATGTGTAAATGTATATGTGTGAGAGAGTGTGAATATATGTGTGTGTGAACATGTGTGTGTGAATGTGTGTGCACGCATGTGTAAATATATGTGTGTGAATATAGGCATGTATGAATATATATGTGTGTAAATATGTATGTGGTATGAATGGGTGAGCATATATAGTGTGTGTGAATATGTGCATATACACACATACGTACATACACACATATACATGTGTATAGAATCAGAAATCCAGACTTTTGCATTTGAAATCTCCCTAAGTTGTAAGTTAGCAATTCATCAAAAAATAATGATTCCACAAGTAGAATCAACAGAAGAATGAATGAACATGGAATGTATGTCTAATTCTGGTGCCCAAAAAAATCCCTATTGGCCAAATCTCCGTTTATTCACTAGGGTACAGACATTGTTTTTGAAGACTCCATGGCAAACTTTTTTTTAGCAAGGGAGATGAAGATGCAAGCTTCTCCCGTGACGGGTGGTTGTGCCTGGCTCTATAAATACATGATGCAGTGTAAGTACAGGGAGTTAGGATGACATAACCACCGTGTGGCTTCCCACATGTCTAAATCAGGCCAGCAATGAGCCCTCTGTACTCCTGGGGATGGATCTGACCCAGCGCCCCCATGACCCCAGTGACCTGGGACCAGCAAACTTCTGGATAATGATGGGTTTTTGTTTTTTTTAAACTCTCTTTTCCTCTTTACAAAAGTTATCTATAAAAGGACAGGTCAGAAACTTAAAAAAAAATATGACCTGCAATTTCTTGTCTGATGCCATTTATGGATTGAGATTAATCAACCATCAGGGCTTCACAGTGCTTTCCCCTGGTGGCCTGGGCCGGCAGGAGAGGTTCCAGACCTGGGTGGGTCAGGCCGGCCCCTAGTCTCCCCTCTCCGGGCCTCGCCTTCCTAACTAAAAAGTCACTGGTAATCCTTCCAGCGACAATATTCAGGAACTTGTGTGAGATACAGCCCACAGTCGTAGACAAACACAGACGGTGCAAAGGCTCAACACGATGTGGTTTTCAGTCACCGACAGAACTAAACAGCCATCTCCCTGGGAGAGAAAACCCAAACCAAACCCGCCGCTGACGAGTCGATTCTGACTCACAGCGACCCTACAGGACAGAGCGCAATGGCCCACTGGGTTTCCAAGGAGCAGCTGGTGGGTTCCATCTGCCGACCTTTTGGTTAGCAGCCAAGTTTGTAACCACTGCGCCACCAGGGTAGGGAAAAAGACCTGGCAAACATCTGGCTACCTGGGCTAGTGCAGACAGACAGGCCAGGTAGTGCAAACCACAGTATCCACTGCCCAGCTGGGAGCTGAAATGATGTAGATGGTGACCTGTGTTAACTCAGTTTACCAGACAACTAGCAGACTCCCGACTGATGGTGCTTGGAGCTGACAGCAGGTACTCATTGGGCCCCCCTAGGGCTAAATAGTCCTGTTGTTATTGTTGGGTGCTGTAGAGTTAATTCCAACTCACCGCAGCCCTACACGACAGAGCAGAACTGCCTCATAGGGTTTCCTAGGGTGTAATCTTTATGAAGGCTTCTCGCCATATCTTTCTCCCATGGAGTTGCTGGTGGGTTCGAACCACTGACCTTTCAGTTAGCAGCCAAGCACTTAACCATTGTGCTACTAGGGCTCCATAACAGTCCGGTTAGAAGCTTATAAACAGAAAGCTGGACGTGGTTGTGGTGGAAAAGAGACTGTCCTTCAGAAGATCAGGGTTCCAGACCTATTTAGGGACCCCTCCTAAGACGGAGCCTTGGTGGTGCAAATGATAATGCGCTCAGCTGCTGACCGAAAGTCCACCCAAAGGCAAGTCCGCCCAGAGGCACCCAGAGGCACCCAGGGAGAAAGGCTGGTGATCTACTTCCGGAAAATCAGCCACTGAAAACTGCGGAGCACAATTCTACTCCGACACACGTGGGGTCTCCATGAGTCAGAGGAGACTCGATGGCAAGTGGTTATGGTTTCAACATGGAGAAAAAAAGTCTTCAATAAACATTAGCCTTCATCTTTATTCTAAAAAGGAGGGAGGAGGAGAAGGAAATAGAAGGTTAAAAACTCAGTCGGGCTGAGGGGAGGCAAGGAAGAAGAAGGGAGATTGCTGAAGACTGGAAAATGAGAGCAGAGAGAAGACCTGAGTAGACAGGAACCACGGTGACAAAGGCAAGGCTGGGCCCTCCCCACAGGCCTCCTGCGTGTGGCTTCTCTCCCGTCATGTTTCTATTACTGCAGATACTATGATTATTCTCTAAGGTAGCTAGTAGCTCAAGAAACGTCTTCCACTCTGAGTCAGGACATGGGGGAGCAAAGCTTCTAGACAGACTGCCAAGGACGGCCTCGCCTGCTCCAGAGCTGGCACTGGCTCTGCCGGCGTTCCTGGGGACCCCTGCTCCCTCCACCCCATCTCTTTTCTCCCCTGGAGAGCCAGCGTGAGCCCCGAGGGTAGCATTGGTGGGGTACTCTCACGGGGGTGAGGCCTTGCTTTCATGCAAGGCTCAACATTGTTATTCCAGCCACAGTACTCCTTGGTCCTTTCTTCTAGCACTTGGGGTTAGGAAAGGGGAGCGTGTGGAAATCTACAGCATTCATGCCTTTTTTAATGGGAGATGTAAGTTGCTCCTTGAAAATGTGGATAAAATGGGTAAACTGAGGCAGCAGCTGTGGGCAGAAGGTCCCCCTGAGCTGAAGCTGAAGCTTCGGGTCTGACTGCACCCTTGATTCCCCGCTGGGCCCTGGTCTGTGATCCAGTGGATGCTCCCTCCTCATCCAGCTCTGTGGCAGGCACCGGACCAGCGTGCTGGCCGGAGCCCACGGCCCTGGGTGGCCAC
>NW_004444067.1:6645325-6647033 GCF_000243295.1 Trichechus manatus latirostris | reverse complement strand
CTGGTCTCAAGCCTGAGTCAGTGAACACGTCGGGGAGACCAGAGTGGCGGGGATGCAGGAGGAGAAACCCAGCTCCGAGCGCCACCCTGGAAGCACATCCGAACCGTCACTGCAGCTTGCGCTGGAGTTAGAGGGCGGCTGAGACGGAGAGAGAGCCGTCCAGAACGTTGCTTCCCTCCCAGAGTCCGCGTCTGTCCCACGCAGGGCTGGAGCGGGCTCTGGCTTTCTCAGCGTGGGGATGAGCGGGCTGGGGAGCACTTCTGCCTGGCGCCCCGCCTGCTGGGGCCGGTCCACTCCCACCGACGCCCGGGTCCGGTCCCGCCTGTGCCGCCGCCCAGCTCTCTGGGTGGGAGAAGCCGGTGATGTCAGGCTCTCTGCAAACTTTGCTCTGTTCTCTTCTCTTGGGATCCCATCGCAGTGCAGTCCTTCCCCAGCCCTAACGCCAGGCAGAGACAACTGGTTCGTTCACAGGCAGACTGGAGAACGTGGCGTTTTAACAGACGCCTGCAAAGCCCACACCCTACCAGTCAGCACAAACGTTAATAAATATAGCATGTAAAACAAACCATCAACTTTGTTCAGGTCTGACTCCTGTTTGCCCAGAGGAAGGAATACATGATAGCTGGATGAGGGAAAGTTAAGTGACCACACCCACCGTGCTCTCACATCAGCCGGCCACATTTTTCTCTTTAACCCTTTCAGGGTTAAATGAATGCTATGTTTCAGTGGAGATTCTAGACTAAGCCAGACTAGGAAGAAAGGTCTGGCGATCTACTTCTGAAAATCTGCCCATGAAAACCTTATGGATCACAATGGGCCATTGTCCAACTCACCTGCTTTGGACATGTCATCAGGAGGGATCAGTCTCTGGAGGAGGACATCTCATTTGGTGAAGCAGAGGGCCGTCGAGGGCGAGGGAGACCCTCAGTGACAGGGATTGACACAGTGGCTGCAACAGTGAACTCGAACAGACTAGCAATTGTGAGGGTGACGAAGGACCAGGCAACATTTCATTCTGTTGTACACAGTGTCACTGTGAGTCAGAGTGGTATCTCTCTACCCCAAGTGTCCCGCACACCTCCCACCTCACACCTCCCACACTCTCCACAGCACCCAGGACAGTGTTCTTCATGTGACAACAAAGAGTCAGAACTTAGCCAGCCTGTGCCTCCGTCTCCCCAAGACCTAAAGAATTGTCCAGGAATGCAAACTAGCACAAACATTTTGGAAAACAATACGGCACTTCCTTAGAAAGCCAGAAATAGAAATACCATACAATCCAGCAATCCCGCTCCTAGAAATAAATCCTAGAGAAATAAGAATCATCACACAAATAGACATATGCACACCCATGTTCACTGCAGCACTGTTCACAATAGCAAAAAGATGGAAACAACCTAGATGCCCATCAACAGATGAACAGATCAACAAACTATGGTACATACACACAATGGAATACTAAGCAACAATAAAGAACAATGATGAATCTGTGAAGCATCGCACAATGTGGATGAATCTGGAAGGCATTAGGCTGAGTGAAATAATTCAATCACAAAAGGACAAATATTGTTTGAGACCACTACTACAAAACCTCATGAAAAGGTTTACACACAAAAAGAAACAATCTTTGATGGTTAAGAGGCAGGCGAGGGGTGGTGATGGAAAAACACTAAATAGACTATAGATAAGTGGTAACTTTGGTGAAGGG
>NW_004444067.1:6631426-6641551 GCF_000243295.1 Trichechus manatus latirostris | reverse complement strand
GTTCCCGCGTGCCCTGCAGCTCACACGTCCCGGGGGACAGGCTGGGACATAATGGAAGTTCTGTAGAGAAGCCCAAATTCTGAGGATAGTTGGACAAGCTGCAAGGACAGTGAGTTCTGAAGGCCTGATTCCGATCCCTCTCCAGCGGCACCTCCCTCAGGCCACATACTGTTCAGTGAGTTGTCGTATCTGTAAGCAGCCGCAGGCCCTGGGGGCTCAGTGTCATGTCTGTCTCCGCGAAGGCGGACACAGTAGAGCAATGGTCCTTAGCAATGTGTTGACACGCACAACGTGACAACAGCCGTGTCCTCATGCAGACGCCCCCCGCAAAAGTGTGGGGGCTCAGTGTCCAGCCCCACTCTAGGACTTAACCAAAAGAAACGAAAAACTCATGTCCACACAGAAACCTGCATGCAGATGTTCATGGCAGCTTTATGCACTGTCCCCAAGTCCTGGGAACAACCCACTTGTCCTTCACCTGGTGAACGGACGAACAAACTGTGGCGTATCCTCAGAATGGAATGCCACTCGGCTAGGAAAGGGACAGTCTACTAACAACACACAACAGCATAAATCTCCGATTATCCTGAGTGAAAGAAGCCAAGCTGAAAAGGCTGCACATTGCGTTAGTCCACGGACGTGACATTCTTGAAATGACAAAACTAGAGAGACGGAACACAGCTGGGTGGTTGTCAGGGGCCGCGGGTGAAGGGAGCTGTTCACTGTAAAGGGGCATGAGGGAAGTTCTGGGGGGTGTTAAGTCTGTTCTGTATTTTGTCATGGTGACCACTGCATGCCATTGGCCGAAACTCAGAGCTGTACAACGAGTGAAGTTTCCTGTACTTGCATTATAACTTGATAACTGCCAGAAAAATCCTCTGGGCTAAAAATGGCAGAAGGAGCCCTGGTGCACAACCGTTAAGGGCTCAGCTGCTAAGGTCGAGTGACTTCAACTCATCCAGTGGCTCCACGGGAGAAAGACCTGGCAATCTGCTCTTGTAAAGATGGCAGTCTTGGAAACGCTCCGGCGCAGCTGTACTCTGTAACGTGGGGTGGCTGTGAGTCGGGGTCCACTCCACGGCACACAATGATAAGAAGCATGGCAGAGCCAAAGGTCAGAAGGAGCTGGGTCCTTGGTGGCATCACAGAGCTGCCATACCTGTCCCTCTGTGTGGTGAGGCCACCACATGCTGGTTTGGGTTTCATGGACTCAAAAACAGTCCCCACCTGGCACAGTATGACTCGCTGACGTGGACTCGCCGTGACTACTTGGCAGAGACGGCCTTTCAGGCCAGCGTGACTCTTCTGCTTTGCCTCTGGATTGGCTCACCTCAATGGTCACGGCACCTGCCACCAGCCCGCCTTCCTTTTCATCCCCCTGTGGCTGAGGGGCACACAGCTCTGGGGACCAACAGACGGGGTCTTCACAGGCTGTGAGGCACTGAGTCACCACCTGTCTTTCCCCCCACCACTGCGGGAGCATCAAACAGCTCCTCTGCAGACAGCACTGTCGCCCCTGGAAGGGAAGACGACAGCTGGTGACCCTGCAGCTTTCAGTGAGTCGCGCGGAACTGCTGCAGGAAACCAGCCGTTAACAATATTCACTCACTGTCTCGGCGATTAACAGTGTCCGACTCCACAAAAACACCAAAGACAGAGCTGCATTTCCAGGGGTTAATTCCAGGGAGCGCCTATACTAACAAGTATTTTAATTCCGAATCTCCTACAGATCCTACCAATGGAATTAAACAGAAATCTTTAGAAAAGGCATTTCCATTTCACCACAATTATCTCACTGGCTATTACTCTATAACTTAAGCCATACCAGAAAACAAATTTATCACAACAAGCCCCCTCCTCCAAAACTGTATCAATCAGGGTGCTTTCTGTTGCAGACTCCCTGAGTGGCGCGAATGTTTAAGTGCTCAGCTACTAACTGAAAGTTGGCAGTTCGAATCCACCCAGAGGTGTCTCAGAAGAAAGCCTTGGTAATCTACTTCTGAAATATCGGCCACTGAAAACCCTATGCAGCACAGTTCTACTCTGAAACACTGTTGCAACTGACAGGAAACGACTCGAAACAACCTGAAATACAAGGGGCAGGGGAAGTAGGGATTTACTCAAAGAACTGCAAGCCCAGGGGACAGGTACCAAACCCCTTGCCATCGAGTCAATTCTGACTTACAGCGACCCCATGTGACAGAGCAGAACTCCCCACAGAGTTTCCAAGGCTGTAATCTTTACAGATTAAGTGCTCAGCTGCTAACCAAAAAGTTGGCGGTTTGAACCCACCAGCTGTTCCGCGGGAGAAAGATAAGGCAGTCTGCTTCCGCAAAGATTTACAGCCTCGGAAACGCGATGGGGCAGTTCTACTCTGTCCTATAAGGTCCCTATGAGTCGGAATTGACTCAACGGCAATGGGTTTGGTTTTTTAGGTTTCATCTTTACAGAAACAGACCGTCACGTCTTTCTCCCGCACAGCTACTGGTGGGTTCGAACCGCCGACCTTTTGGTTAGCAGCTGAGCACTTAACCACTGCGCTACCAGAGCTCCTTAGAGGATAGATAGCCCAGCCATGTTCAGGATCCAATCAATGGCATCAGGAATTACTTTCTGCTTCTCAGCCTCCACGTACTTTCTGTTGGCTCCATCCCCAGCAGGCACGTGCCTCACGGTAGCAAGGTGGCCCACGAGAAGGAGCACCTCCCTGCACCTGGCACCCGTGGCACTGTCCACTGTGCTTCATCTGGCCCCAGGCCATTCTGAGCCCAGGGGGATGTGGTGACACAGGGCAAGCCAGGAAAAGAATCACCTGCAGACCTATGGACTGAGAGAGGACACGGCCGCCATCGACTGTGTCCAAGACATCTCTCTAGCTCTCCTTCCAGGCACCTGCAAGGGTTCACTTCCTGCTCCTTCAGAGTTAGTGTGGTTGTGTGCCTTGCTTTGCCCAATGAAATGCGAGTGGGAGTGATGTGCTCAGGTCCCAGTGGAAGCATTGAGGCCCAGCGTACAAATCACCATATTCCTTCTACTGCCTCAGTGACGTGGACACCGGAGGGCAGGAGGACTCTGTCACCGTGGGTTTCTCAGTGACTACACTGAGCCGAACCCCTCTGATGCGCCAAGATTTACATGTAATGTGAGCAAAAATAAATAAATAAACTTTTGTAGTATGAAGGCACTAAGGCTTTGGAGCTGGTATTACAACAGCATATATGAGCCTATACTGACCAATACAGTGAGTAAGAAGTAGAATGACAAGCAGACGGGGCTCAAACAAGAGAGAATGAATGTCGAACAAGCAATTAGTCAGCGTCCACTATGCAGCACTGAGCTACTGTTTCCATGTTTCCTTGGAGCCCCTAGATCCAGTTGTGCCTGAAGCCAGCTATTTCTAGACTTTTCAGTTACTTGGGCCAATGAACTTACTTTTCAGGTCAGTCTGAAATAAGTTACTTTACTTGCAACTAGAGGAGGCCAGCAGAGCCCAGGGCCCACCTGGTCTCCAGATCTCTGTTCTCTGCGTCAGTCCATCCTCCACACAGTTAATCCTCCCAGAGCATGAAGGATCCTTTTTGAAGGATCTTAGGGATGGATTTCCGCATAGAAATGTCCCAAAAGACAAGCGACCTGGGTGGATTTTCTCAGCTGTATCTTTAGAGAGTTGGTCTTCTCCATTCTCTATGGGAAAGTATGGTTTACAATGAGTTTGCTTTAGATAGTGGTGCTTTGTATGGGATCTGCAAATCAGGCCTTAAAAATTAAGGATCATTTTTCTCCGTCTCCACTGCTAACATCCTCATTCAGACCAACGTCCTCTCTCACCTGAAGAACTGGATCAGCCACTTACTTTGCTTCTCTCCTTTCTCTCTTGCCCCTAATAATCCACTCTGCAGACCTCAGCCAGGGTGATTTTATAAGATTTAAATCAGGGCATGCTGCTCACTGCTTAAAGCCCTTCCATAGCTTCCCATTACTCCCTACCATGGTGTTATGGAATGAACTGTGTCCCCCAAAAATGTGTATCAACTTGGCTAGGCCATGATTCCAGTATTGTGTGGTTGTCCTCCATTTTGTGATCTGATATAATTTTCCTATGTGTTGTAAATCATAATCTCTATGATGTTAATGGGGCAGGATTAGAAGCTGTTATGTTACTGAGGCAGGACTCAATCTACAGGAGTAGGTTGTATCTTGAGTCAGTCTCTTTTGAGATATAAAAGAGAGAATAGAGCAGAGAGGAGAGGGACTCCTACCAGCAAGAAAGAAGAGCCAGGAAAGGAGCACTTCCTTTGGACCTGGTGTCCCTGTGCTGAGAAGCTCCTAGACCAGGGGAAGATTGATGACAAGGACCTTCCCCCAGAGCCAACAGAGAGAGAAAGCCTTCCCCTGGAGCTGGCACCCTGAATTCAGACTTCTAGCCTCCTAGACTGTGAGAGAATAAATTTCCGTTTGTTAAAGCCATCACTTGTGGTATTTCTGTTATAGCAGCACTGGATAACTAAGACACATGGGCTACAAAGGTCTACAAAATCTGGCCCCTTCCTCTGGCCTAGTCTGCCCTCATCTCTTATTACTGCTAACTTGCTCACCATGTTTCAACAACGCTGGCCTCTATTCTTTTCTGCACTAAGATCACACTCGCCTCAAGGAATTTCACATCCTGTTCCCTCCGCCTGAAATCCTCTTCATTTATCCTAATTATTCAAGTTTTGTTCTGCTGCCACTTCTTCAGAGAGAACTTTTCCAGACCAGTTAGCAGACACTAACAGTAAGATGGAACAGATGTTGGAATTATCTGATAAGGACCTTAAAGCAGCTATTATGAAATGCTCAAAAGAAACAAAGGTTAAAGTAGAAAGCAGAAAAGAAATGGAAAACATAAAGAACCAAATGGAAATTTTATAACTAAAAAATACAACAACTGAAATAAAACACTCACTGTTGAACTTGAAGAAAGGTCAATGGGAATTAACCAGTCTCAACGAGAGAGAAAAGACTGAAAGAAACAAAAGCACGGAGTCTCAGGGATCTAAGGACAACTGTAGGGAAACAATGATTCAAAATGACTGCAGATTTCTCATCAGAAACCATGGAGGCAAGAAGAAGAACAGTTTTCAGCAGCTGAAAGAAAAACAACTGTCAACCTGGAATTCTATATCCAGTGAAAATATTCTTCAGAAATGATGATGAAATAAAGACGTTCTCAGATGAAGGAAAACAAAGAGAAGTCATATCCAGCAGACCTGTTCTAAAAGAATTGCTAACAGAAGTTCTTTAGACAGGAGGGAAATGATACCAGAAGGAAACCTGGAACATCAGAAATGGGGGAAGAGCAACAGAAAAGGTAAATATTTGGGCAAATATAGCAGATTATTCTTCTCTGGAGTTCTTTTAAACATGTTTGACAGTTTAAAGCAAAAAAATATAACATTGATGGTATTTTTAACATATGTAAATGCAATATATAAGACAGCTATAGCATAACGGGAGAAGGGTGATGGTACTTACAGAGTGGCAAGGTTACTACATTGAAATGAAAGTAGTAAAACATTGATTGCAAATAACTGTGAAAAGAATGTATTCTGTAATCACTAGAGCAACCACTAAAAAATTATACAAAGAGATATAGTCAAAATCAATATGATAAAATGATATACTAAAAAATGTTCCAATAAACTAAAATAAGTCAGGAAAGGGGAAACAGAGGAACAAAAAGACAGCTGGAACAAATAGAAAAGAAAATTTTTAAATGGTAGATCTAAATCCAAAGTTATCAATAAGTAAATTAAATACAAATGGTATAAACACATCAATTAAAAGACAGATATTGTCAGATTAGATTTTATAAAATGACCTAAATATACTTAAATTACCTAACAAACTAATTTCAAATAAAATAGGCAAATTAAAAGTAAGAAAATAGTAAAAGATATACCACTCAAACACTAATCAAAAGAAAGCTGGAATGGCTATATTAATATCAGATAAGGTAAACTTCAGAACAAAGAAAACTACCAAAGATAAAGAGGGATAATACATATATAAACAAGTCAATTCACCAAGAAGACATATCAATACTAAAGGTGTATGCACCTAACTACAGAGCTTCAAAATACATGCAGCAAAACTGACAGAACTGAAAGGAGACATAGACAAATCCACAATTACAACTGGAGACGTCAATGCTCCTCTCTCAGTAAGAGATAGAACTAAGAGACAGAAAATTTAGTGAAGATGTAGAAGAAGCGAACAGCATGATCAACCATCTGAATCTAATTGACATTTATGGAACACTCCACCCAACAGCAGCATAATATGCATACTTCTCAATTGCAGATGAAACGTTCACCAAGATAAACCAATCCCTGGCTGAAAAACAATTTTAACTAACTGAAAAGAATTGAAATCATACAAACTATGTTCTCTGGACATAATGAAATTAAACTAGAAAATAATAACAGGAAAATCACTTTGGAAAAATAATTTCTAATCACTTGGAAATTAAACAACACATTCCTAAATAATCTATGAGTAAAATAGTAACTCTGAAGGGAAATTAGAAAATACATTGAACTAAATGAAAATACGACCTATCAATATTTGTAGGGGACAGCTAAAGCAGTGCTTAGAGGGAAATTTATAGCATCAGATGCTTATATTAGAAGAGAGGTCTCCAATCAATATCTAAGCCTCTGTGTTAAGAAACTAGAAAAGGAAGAGCAAAATAAACCCAAATCAAGCAGAAGGAAGGAAATAAGTTTTGCAAAGTAGTTGTAGGCTGCCAAAGATTTCTGAGCAGGAAATTTGTTGCAGAAAAGAAGGCATCTCAACAACTTCTCTGCTCAGAATTCTTCAGTGACATATAATTACTCACTAAAAAAGAGGAATGATTCCTAGTATGTCCCAACCCATTATGGTCCTACACAACTTCCCAATATTACCCTCTTCACCTACCTGTTTTCCCAACCAAATGGAATCATTCAACTACTGCTCATCCATGCTCCCTTGTCTCTCCTTGCTTCCTTTGTTCATACAATTCCACTTGGAATTTCCTTGTCCATCTTCATTTTAAATACAAATCCTACCCAACCATAAGCTGAAATGCCTCCATTTTCAATCGTACATATTGAAAGCTTAATATTAAAGATACTGTTTTAAATGTCTCATTGCATTATGTTATCTAATATTCCCAATAATCCTATGAGGTAGCTAGTAATCGTTTCTATGTTTTGTAAGTAAGGAAGTAGAGGCACAGACCTGTTAAAGAACTTCCCAAAGATCACACAGCCTGGCTCCTGAACTGACACTTGAGTACTTCATGTTTTCGCCTACCTTCTCTGGACTCCCAGAGGATCGTCTATACGCCAGTCTTGGGGCACTTATTAAATTCTGCCTCGAATTTTGAATCTTTGTGTCCCTGTGTTCATTAGTAGACTATTGCTGCCAGAGGACAAAGGCCAGGTCATATCCCACTTTCTACTGAACCCAATTCAGGCTTAATGCATATTTGTGGGAAGGAGGGAAGGACAGCAAAGCCACAAGCACTGGAATCCCAAGTGGTGCTGATGCTTACCCAACAGTCAAGATAATTCCCTGAACATCCCCAAAATTCTGGACATTTTGTGTTGCGAGATGGTGCTTAGCACCAGCCTTCCTTCTTGCAGCCTCAACCTCCTTCCTCCCACCTCAACTGTTGTGTTTGGGGTTTCAGTGACTCTGTCCCTATAGCTTTAGCAGTAGCTAGGTGACAGCTGAGTGGGTATCGTGGAGTCGATTCTGACTCACAGTGACCTGTGCGACAGAGTAGAACTGTCCCGTAGGGTTTCCTAGGCTGTGATCTTCACGGAAGCAGATAGCCAGGTCTTTCTCCCGTGGAGCTGCTGGGTGGGTTCAAACCACCAACCTTTCAGTGAGCAGCCGGGTGCTTAACTGTTGCACTACCAGGGCTCCTTGACCTCTACCTATCACTCATCAACTTGGTGGAACTGCAGGCAAATGCCCCTCCTCCACAGTCCATCTGGCACAACCCTTCAGAGGATTCATCCACGATTAAATACATATTTACTGAGCATCCACTAAGTACTGGACGCTCTTCCAAGCACCGGGGGTAGAGCAGTGAACGAGAAAGACAGGACATCTGCCCACTCAAGGACTTGTATTCTAGTGGGCGGGGAGCAATGCAACACACAAGGAAACGAAAGGTCAGAACCTTGCAGGCTGTGAGACATGCGCTACATAAAATAAAACACCGCTGTGTGTTAGCGACTGGGTGGGGGGAGGTGGGTGCTAGGATGGTTCCGGTGGTCCAGGAAGGTCTCCTGGGACAGGCCATGTCCAGCTGAGCCCTGAATGCTCAGACAGCACCAGGCATGCGAACATCTGCAGGAGAGTACGCCAGGTGGAGAGAACGGCAGGCTCCGGGATCTAGAGTGAGCTGGTGGCTGGAACAGGGAGAGTGCACGTGGCCAGAGCACAGTCAGCAAAGGCCGCCGGCCACAGGAGCGTGGACATACGAGGGTCAGACCACAGACAGCCCTAGACATCATGGAAGGAGTCTGGACTGGATCGAAGTGTAATGAGAAGCCACCGGAAGGCTTAGGGAGGAGGGTGTATGAGCGTATTTATATTTTAAAAGGTTGCTCTGGCTGCAGCACACTTGTGGGGGCAGGAGTGGGAAGCAGGTGGGTGACCTGAGACATGTCAGCAGCCACCCAGCCAAGAGGTGCTGGGGGCTCTGGGCAGGGTGGTGGTGGTGGTGGGAGTTGGGAGATGTGGATACATTCAGGATATATTTTGGAAATAAAGCTGGCAGGGTTCAGATTAGATTGGAGGCAGCGGGGAAGGGCAGCTGAGGAGTCACACAGGCTCCCAGGTTTCTGGTTTGAGCAGCTGGGTGGATGTGGGGAGACTGAATACAAAGAGAGAAGCTGGAAGGGAGTGGGCTGGCACAGCGGAGGAATGACAGGGAAAGAGGCCCTGAGCTGCAGGAAACAGAACTGAGAGACCGCCTGCCTCCCGGGGCCCCGGGGAGCGGTGGGCAGTGGCTGCCAGTGTGGGGCCTCTCGGGCAGATGGGAGCATGCCACGGCCCTGCAGCCATTGGGGGTCCTCACGGAGAGGTCTGGACCCCAGGAGACTCACTGGGTGTAGGGACAATATAAAAAAAATTATAGGCAAGTGTACAGAGACCTAAGCTTATTGGTGGTTACCAGGGTGGGCAGGAGGGAGGGGGAAAGGAGGATCGTGGCTTAGGGGAACCTGGGCCTCTGTTAAGGTGAACGGATAAGGGTGATGTGTGAACAACATAATGGACATAATGTCATTGAATAGTACATGTGAAGGATGGTGAAAGGTCAAGTGTTTTGTTACATGTATATTGACCACAATGAAAACAAAGCAAAACAGAACATAAAGCATGGAAGTCCAGCAGGGACAGGCTTAACACCTGGGATCCAAGGGCGGTTTTGCTATGTGGCGGGGCGGGGACTCCCCACCCCGAGTCACCCCATCTCAAGGTCAAAGCCCCATCGTACAGCTCCTGGATCTATCCCACCTGATGGGATGGTGAAGTTCTTCCCATTTTATGTGTCACCCACAAGAACCACCTCAGAAGTGCCCTCATAAACAAATATGCCCTTGTTTACTTTCTGGGTTGTAATTTAAAAAAAGAAACCTAGCTGTCATGAGTTGACCCCAATTCATGATAACCCCACGTGTGTCACAGTAGAACTGTGCTCCGCAGGATTCTCGGTGGTTGATTTTTCAGAAGCAGACTGCCGGGCCTTTCTGCCAAGGTGCCTCTAGGTGGACTTCACCCTCCAACCGCTAACACATTCACCATTTATACTACCCAGGGACTCCTTGTACTTTCGAGGTGGTGGAAACACCACCTCTCATTTAGCTTCCTCCAGGAGCCCGGGTGGCTCAATGGTTAAGGGCTTCGCTTCTAGCCAAAAGGCTGGTGGTTCAAACCCACCCAGCACATCCGAGGGATAAAGACCTGGTGATCTGCTCCCATAAAGATTACAGCCTAGAAAACCCTATGGGGCAGTTCTACTGTGTCACAGGGGGTCAGTGTGGTTGGAATTGACTCGATGGCACCCAACAATGATGACAACAG
>NW_004444067.1:6627726-6630671 GCF_000243295.1 Trichechus manatus latirostris | reverse complement strand
CTGCTCCTCAGACACTCCCCTCGCATCTTCTCTCTGGGGCTCACCCATATTTATTTGTTTTCGATGTGTTTTGCTAAGTGTCCCCGGAATGTGCCTCTCTTGCCAATTCAGCGGGAACACACGTGGAAGGAGGCAGCCGGCAGTACAGTCAACCCTTAAAGTAACTCTGCAAGCCCCGGGGAGAGAGCAGCACCTCTTCTTTCTGGGCCCTCACCAATCTTCCCAGAATAAAGGCGCATCCCTGCCTCTGACTCCCTGAAGCACAATCACACCCAAAATCACTCTCAGAGCCCTCAAAACCCAACCAAATTCTTTCTTTTTCAATAATACCACTTGGAAGTCGATAGAGGAGATATTATTTTGGCTAGCGGCTGCACAGAAAGCAGAGGGGACTGAATGTGTTAAAACCGTCCCTTTCTGACTGGCAGGAATCTCATCGGAGTTGTTTCCATTCTCTTGCTCCCTGAGAAGATACGGAATCCGCAGTTCCACAAAGGAAAAGAGACATTTTACTTGGAATTTAGTTGATAATATGGCTAAGAGATGGCTACGCGTCTCTGGTCTTGAAATCTTCAGGAAATCCTGGGAGAAAATAGTTTAAACAGACCCTGAGCACTTCCCAGCTGTTAGATTTTATTCCTGTTCTGGCTCATTTCCTGTAAAGATGAACAGCCCACTAAGAGTTCAGGGAAGATCACTTATTTCACGTCATACAATTTCTAGACTAAAGTGACAAATGCTAGTGACTGTTTAACGTCTCTGAGTCTTCTCTCATTAAAATGGGAATAAAGAAAGATGCTGTAATCAGAATGAGTTTGCTGATGAGGCTTTTTTTCAGGGAGGAGTTCAGAGGACCAAAGGCTCCCAGATCTATAAAATAGGGTAAAGAGGAGAGAGGGTGAGGGAAAGAAGAATAATGTCAGAACAAAGATGCTCAAATTGTACTTTCGAAATAGTACTCAACACCCTAGCATCGGGGGTGGGGGGGAATATAAAGTAGAAAACGTGAAGTGATGATTAATGTTAATTACTTGTTATTTTTTATATTTTCCACAGCGTGTGATCACCTAGATGATGGAAATGAAATACCTAAATAGTTATTGTTTTCCTGGTCTGAATTATTATCTTTTTATTTATTTGACTCTATTTTCTGGGTATCTATAAACCACACTTAAGAAATTGCCTAACTCGGAATGTGAAGATTTTCGGAAACATTAAGTTTTTATGCTCTGAACTCATCCATTTGCCTCACACGTACCAGTTCCAAGTCTGTCCCACATCACTGAAAAAAAATTGCTATTAATGGGATCATTAAGGGTCACCTTTCTTGAATGCTGAATGCTGAACATAACCTCTTACACGCTACTTCCAACTACTAATCATTGCTGTTGTTAGCTGCTATAGTCAGCTCCAGCTCACGGCAACCTTACGTGTAACAGAATCAAATGTATGGTGGACCAGCTTGCTATCATTAATATTAGTATGCTGGTTTCAGGGCTAAGTGTGTACATGCCTTAGACCATTCCTGTCCCTTTATCAGATCATTGCTATCACGGCAGGAACCATCCTTTTCTTTATTTCCCACGTACATGATGTGTTAGGCATTTAGAGATTATTACACAGGGAATATGTTGGGTAATAATTATAAACGCAGAAAAGATTACTGTTTCTAATCTGTTTGGATTAATGATGTATTGAACAGTGTATTCTTCTGAGGGTATTTGCTTGAGGTTCCAAATTACATCCTGCAGTGGAGATGGCAGATTGGCCAAAGTTCCTTTGAGAACTGGTGTGTAACCTTGGGCAAAATGTTCCTCACCTATCCACCAAAATCATTTGCAAGGATCAGAATAAAATACTTCTAAGAGTACGAGGAGCCGCTGGGTGGTGCAAATGGTTAAGCACTGCACTACTAACCAAAAGGTTGGTAGTTCAAACCTACCCAGGGGCACTTCAGAAGTAAAGTTTGGTGATCTGCTTCCAAAAGGTCACAGCCTTGAAAACCCTGTGGAGCACAGTTCTACTCTGCACATATGGGGTCACCGTGAGTTGGAATCAACTCAAGGGCAACTAACAACAACAAGCAGTATGAAGTGCTGGGAAGAATGTTGTGTGAAAAAGAGAAAAACAGAAGGAACCACTGATCATAAATCAGCCAAGCAAATGGGTATTAGATGTAGAGAATGCCACATGTTATTCAGACCTACAGGACTGGCCATTAAACAAGTGGAGGGAAAAATCCTTGCATGTAACCCTGCTCCCGAAGTAGTGCTGCTCCTACCACCCTGAGTTTATTTTCCTATGAGTAGGAAAATGACCTCAAATCGTTGCAGCTGCTGAACTGAATACCCAGAGAAAGCAAAGCCCATGCTCTCTGAGCGCCACAGAAGAGGTGTCAGAGTAATGAGGCTCTAGTTCACTCTGTCAGATGAGAAAACATACCTGAAACCAGGATGCTATGGACATTCTTAATAAGAAGCTTATTTTTGTCTGTGAACTCATAATGAGATACTCCTCCATCAGGCAGACTACCAGACAATGCAAATTTCTGGCAAAAAGTAGGTTTGCTCATCCTTCTTTACTTTGTAGTCACCTTTATCATCATTATCACTGACATTACTATCATCACCACCACCACCACCATCATCGTAGTCTATCATCATCACCACCACCACCACCACCGTCATGGATTGAATTGTGTTCTCCAAAAATGTGTGTAGCAACTTGGCTAGGTCATGATTCCCAGTATTGTATGACTGTGTAATCTGATGTGATTTCCTTATGTGTTGTAAACTCTATCACTATGATGAGGTTATATACGATCTCCCTATGTGTTGTGAATTCTATCACTGTCATGAGGTTATGCTGATGAGGTTTACAAGATTAGATAGTGTCTTAATCCAATCTCTTTGGAGATATAAAAGAGAGAAGCAAGCAGAAACACA
>NW_004444067.1:6621522-6627419 GCF_000243295.1 Trichechus manatus latirostris | reverse complement strand
ACCACCACCATTACCACCACCATCATCATCATCACCACCACCACCACCACCATCACCACCACCATCACCACCATCATCATCATCACCACCATCATCACCACCACTATTACCACCACCACCACCATCATCACCACCACCATTACCACCACCATCACCACCACCACCACCATCATCACCATCATCACTACCACCACCACCACCATCAGCAGCAGCAGCACCACCACCATCATCATCATCATGAAAGTAATATTTATAGAGCACTCACCATGTGCAGACCTTGCTCTAAGTGCTTACATACAGTAACTCACTGAATCCTTATGTCAACCCTAATGAACAGTAAAACCTGTGGAAGCCAAAACCTGTGTAAGGTGGAAACCTGTCAGAGAAGGAAAATATAAGTATCTTCCACTAACAGAGAGCGATAGAAACGTGGTATGACTGCACCCTGTCAAAGGTGGAAAACTTGTGAGACCCAGAAAAACAAGGCAGTCCCGTTGAGTTCTGGCTCTCACAGGTTTCACTGTATATGCTATTTTAATTGCTGCTTTGCAGATGAGGAAACTGAGGCCCAGAGAAGAGAAGTAATTTACCCAAGGTCAACTAGTTTGTGAGTAGGGGAATTGGGATTCAAACCCACAGATCTTACTGCAGCACCCAAGTTCTTAACCACTATACCATACAGCCTCTGTATGTCCTAAATATTCCAAAAAAAAAATTTCATAAAATTGAAACGTACGCGGTACACCAATGTTCACTGCAGCACTATTCACAAAAGCCAAAAGGTGGGATCAACCTAAATGATCATCAACAGATGATGGATAAACGCAGTGGGAGAGTCCAGACAATGGACTATTGCTAATAGTAATAGTAATAGTGGACTATTACTCAGCCATAAAGAGAAAGGAAGCCCTGGTACCTGCTACAATATGGATAAACCTTGTAAACATTACGCTGAGCAAAATAAAGTAGTCACAATAGGACAAATATTGTTTGATCCAAATATATAAAAAAGGCAAATGCACAGAGACCAGAACTTATTAAGGTCAGCAGGGATGGGAGAGAGGGAGTCCTTGCTTAGGGGGCCCTGAGATTCTGTTAATGGTGGTGGAATGGTTTGGAAAAGGATAGAGGAGACAGTTGCACAGCATGATGAACATAATCAGTGTCAATGAATTATACATGAAACATAGTTGAACTGGCAAATGTTCTGTTATATATATTTTACCACAATAAAAAAAATGAAATGTACATTTTACAGCTTCTCATTACCTTATTATATTCTGTTGATGCACAAATATGTAGTTATCACCACCATGCACACGATCTGTGATTCTCTTCAATTCCCTTCTCTCATACCCACGTCTCAGAGAGACACAGCTCCCGCCTGCACACACTGCTAAGAGCATTACTTCACAGTCTTTCTAATAATTTCACACGTGACAGTTCAAAGACTTTGGAACCTTTTCAGTCTGACAGCATCCTCCTCTCAAGTGAATGATCCTCTCTTAGTTGGTGAAAACAACCTTTCGCTGTTCTATCTTTGCTTGAACCTTCTGACGTTCATTCTTCCTTGTTTTCCACAATAATGAAGAATGGGGACTGGATGGCCAATATGCCCAGCGGTATTCTCATTAAGGAAGAAATCGTACCACTCACATTTTGTTTTGCCTGACAGAGAGTCTGAGGCACCTTATGAAGAATTTCAGATTTGTGAGTCCATGAGGAACTAGAAAACAAAATCAGTGTGCAATGAAAGCAATTATAACAGCTTACAGGGCACAGGGGGTTTGCTATTTGAGGAGGAAAAATGATGAAGTAGAGGCAATTAGATGTAAACCTCTGGCAGGAACTCAGGAATGAGGAATGCAGACAAGAAAACACAAGTGAAATGAAGAGGCAGAAAAATTCCTCCATATGTTACTTTTCCGGTACATTTGCATTAAAACGGTCGGAAAACGTGTTGCCAGATAGGTTATGCTATTTCTATAGCTGCATAGAAATGAATTCTTGCTAGTTTTTTTTTTGTCACGTTTTCTAAGCCAAATATGAACTAATACATAAGTCCACATAGTAACAGTTAATGCAGTCAAACAAGCAATGATTTAAGTTGCGTGCAGATTGCTAGTATTTTTTTTCTGTCTTTCGCAAGGTCAGAATAAATAGTGAAGAGAGGCAAGGTATCCCAGAAGGAAAAAGAGAAGACCATAGAGACCCAGGAAGGCAGTGATGAGATCCAGCTATGAGGCTCAGTTGGTCAGGACCAGATAGCTGCCAGCCCATGTCATGGAAGCAAAAAGAATATCGGTAGATCCACCGAAGGGAAAGGGCAGTGGTGATGGCTGGCTGCAGGCACAGCTAAATCCAGGGACTTAAAACTATGGGCTCTGCTCCCTCCCGCCATGTCAGCCTTATTCTCAGACCCTCTCCTTGCCGTGGAAAGGAGCTAGCAGCTCCAGGCCTAGATTGCCTCTCTAGTTCATTTTAATTATGGCAGCAGAGCAGTTTCTGATAAGAATCAGAGAAATTGGGGTCATTTTTATCAAAGAATGGGATAGACAATAAACCAAAAAAACCTCACAAAAAGCAAACCCACTGCCATCAACTTGATTCTGACTCACAGTGACCCTATAGGACAGAGTAGAAACGCCCCATGGGATTTCTAGACTTTACGGGAGCATACTGCCGCATCTTTCTCTGGAGGAGTGGCTGGTGAGTTCGAACCACCGACCTTTTGGTTGGCAGCTTAGCACTTTAACCACTGTGCCACCAGGGCTACTATGGGGATAGAGAATAGCAACTAATTAATTCAGGAAAATGAATATGTAGGAGAAGGAGAGAGCCTCACAGGGAAGAATTCAACCATGTTTCCAAACAGGAACCCTGAATTACTGCTGATATTTAGAGGAAATTCCTTGAAAGGATAGGGGTTATTTCAGGAAGCTTAAAGAAATTCAAGATTATTTATTCCAGGTAGTAGAAGCAAGTTGTCAAGTTGTATGAATTTTAGAGGCTCCAGAATTCCCCAAAAGTTTTAGAAGTGGCTAAATAAATTGATGTACACTCATAATTTGCAATACCATGCAGCAGTTAAAAGAGTGAATAAGATTTACAGATATTAACCTAGAAAGATCTCCAAGACATATTACATGAAAAAAGCAAATTACAGATACATTAATATAATGTAATATCATTTATGTAAAACACACACACACCCAGACTGTAGTTTTCTCTGGTGAGTCCCTGGGTGATGCAAACAGTTAACATGCTCGGCTGCTAACCAAAAAGTTGCAGGTTCGAGTCCACCCAGAGGTGCCTCGGAAGAAAGCCCTGGCAATGTACTTCTGAAAAATCAGCCATTGAAAACCCCGTGGGGCATGCTTCTACTCTGATACACGCAGGGTCGCCATAAATCGGGATCGACTTAATGGCAACCGGTACATACACATATATGTGAAGGCAGAGGGAAAGTTCTGGAAAGATTGGCAGCAAATTCAGAAGAGAATATACCTCCAGAGAAGGGAGAGAGGGACCAGAAGTCAGAGACGCTTTAGCCTCCACTGTAGTATTTTAAATTTTCCTAAGAACGTGCCCGATAAATGACCGAGGTAACTAAAATCCTGTCTTATGAAAGTTTAGAGCACACATTAGTGCTTCTTGTTTTAAGAACTCAGCTGGTTGCATGGCTCTTTGTTACATATTCAAATCTCATGGGTCTTCTGTTTTTCCAAATATGCATAATTCACCCTCACGGCTTTCAAGAATTGTGAGAGCAACGCACAGAAACATTGTCCCCTCCCAAACCGCCACACAAACCAACACGCCCTCTTACTTTCTTCAAGAATCAGAAAACGAAGAATATTCTTTACCACTTTAAAGACTTTAAAACAGCAGAAGAAAGAATGCCACGTGCTCTTAAAACTCCTGACCTCTATTTAGCACTATATTTAGCGTGAGGCTCCTCAGATGCTGGGAATAACTATGTGTTTGGTAAAGCTTAAGCAGACCGGCTTCAGCGTCTGCCTTCTCGAGCAGGACAGAGCCGGCCTGCGTTTGGAAAGCCTCAAGCCCCTTATTCTTCGCTGCTCTGTTGGCACTTGCTGGCGTCAGCCACCCATCAGAAAGTGCCAGGCACAGTGCGTGGGTCTCTGCGGAAGGCTAGAAAGAACGCAGATTAGCACAACAGATGGCCCCCTGACTCAGAGAGCTCACATCTTGCTGGGGAGACAAAATAACCTGCGTGGAACTATGGTAAAGAACACAAAAATGGGATGTAAATTAGCAGCTGCAGATGGCTAGCAGGCAACCTGAGAACATCTCTCCGTGACTATAAATTATCTGGAGGAGAAAGAAGGATATAATGGCAGTGGGCGGAGGCAATGAATGTTTTTATTTGTTCTATGGGTTAGAGTTCCGTGGAGAATTTCATTTAACAAAACAGCCCCGATACTATGGTAGGATAATTTTTTTTTTTTTGCTACCATCGTCAGTACCTACTTCCAAAACTTTCATTACCCCAAATAAGCAACACTCTCCACCACCCCCTACTCCCTGCCCAGGCCCTGGTAACCACTGCTTTCTGCCTCTCTGCATGTGGCTGTTCTAGATATTCCATAGAAGTGGGATCATACGATATCTGTCCTTCTGTGTCTGGTCGATGTCACTTAGCATAATGTTTCCAAGGTTCGTCAAAATTAAAAACTTTAGTACGTCAAAGAACATACTGAGAAAGCAAACAGACAACCTACAGAGTGGGAGAAAATATTTGGTAACCATATATGTGATAAGGGTTCAATATCCAGAATGACTTCGGCTTGCTGACTTTGGACACATCATCAGGAAAGATCAATTGCTAGAAAAGAACATCATGGTTGGTAAGTAGACGGTCAGTGAAAATGAGGGAGACCTTTCATGAGATGGACTGACAGTCACAGCAATGGACTCAAACACACCAACAACCATGACGGTGTGCAGGACCAAGCAATACCTTGTTCTGTTGTACGTAAGGTCACTATGAGTCAGAGCTAACTGGACAGAACTAACAACAAAATAAAGACAAACAACCCAACTAGAAACTGGGCACAGGACTTGCATACACATTTCTTCAAAGACGATATAGAGGTGGCCAATGAACCCATGACCAGGATAACGATATAGAGGTGGCCAATGAACCCATGACCAGGATGACGATATAGAGGTGGCCAATGAACCCATGACCAGGATAACGATATAGAGGTGGCCAATGAACCCATGACCAGGATGACGTTCTGATGCACTTATTTACAGGTGCCCCAACTCTCCCCACCACCTCCCGTCTAGTTTCTCATGGTGCTAGGGGGACCCTCTCTGACACCAGCTGCCTGAACCCAGCCCAGACGCAGAGTTGTGAGTCACTTGATGAAATAACAAAACAAAACAAAGGGTCCAACACTTAGTGCCGCCTGCTCTGCGTGCGGGAGGCTAAGCTCCTGAGACGGCCTCCACGGAGCCCCCTTCCTCACCAGCTCTGGGTGGGCTCCCCAGAGGCTGGAGCTCAGACTTCCAAGGACGGGCAACTCCCAGCTGATGCTGGTATCTCTGCGGAAGGCATGAGGAGGCTGGTCTGGGGTCCAGGAAGAGGTCAAGGAACTCAGGGTGGGGAGTCACTGCTGGGACAACGACCCTTCCCCAACGAAGAGATGCAAAGGGCCAATGTGCACGTGAACACTGTTCAACATCATTAGTCGTTAAGAAATGCAAATCAAGCCACAGCGATTCCCACTACACACACCCACACACACAGCCACACACACATACCCCATGGTGGAGTCACACACTCACATTCACACTCACACACACACACACATACCCCATGGTGGAGTCACACACTCACATTCACTCACACACACACACACACATAC
>NW_004444067.1:6610857-6621422 GCF_000243295.1 Trichechus manatus latirostris | reverse complement strand
CACACACACACACACATACCCCATGGTGGAGTCACACACTCACATTCACTCACACACACACACACACATACTCCATGGTGGAGTCACTCACTCACATTCACACTCACACACACACACACACACACACATACTCCATGGTGGAGTCACTCACTCACACCCCCCCACACACATACCCCATGGTGGAGTCACACACGCACACCCACACACCCACACACACACACCCCACGCTGGAGTCACACACTTACTCACACCCACACTCACACACGCAATCACACACTCACATACTCTCACACACACTCTCACACTCAAACTCACTCACTCATACACAACTCTCTCTCACACACACACCCCCCAGGACAGGTACAACTAAAGACCAACAGCCGCACGTTAGCGAGGAGGCCGCACCATCTGAACGCTCGCCCACTGTCGGGCGTGGGAGCAGAGGGGTGTGAGGAATGCCAATGGCACCTGCGGTTGGCTCCTAGACCACTGGAAAGTGATCAATAGTGCTCTAGAGAATAAAAGTGTGTGCGGGGATTCGGGGGCTACAGTCCTTTCTGCCAGGCAGAAACGAGGGCTCGGCACTGCAAGACCTTCCAATTTTTGTGTGTTTTTGAGAACCTTGTGTGTAAAACAAATATTCTGGAAAGATCTATGCAGGGCCAAAGAAGGCGTGTGGGCTACCAGCTGGCAATCCCCATGGAGACAGGTACTGACCAATGTTACAGGATTTGACAAAGGAAATAGAGCCACACTGGCCAGGACCATCACAGCTGATCGCTCATTATTAATCGTGATTGAATCATTTTTATTAGCAGTGACATTGCTGGGCGTCACTGTGGGTCAGTCGGTCGGCCTCAGACTCTTCTTATAAGACCTATTAGCCAGCAAGGGGTTCTGGAGCTTCGTAATCACTGCTCCCATAATCCTGCCCAAGCGGTTCAAACGGGCGTTCTGGGAGCCTTAAGACACTCATTTTCAACCAGGAAAACAGAGCTCTCAGCTCAGAAAAAGACTATTTCTCCTTTTAGCTCTCCTGATAATCTCGCGTTCCCTGGTGGTGTTAAATGTTGCTTAGATTTATAACAGAAAGCAATTAACAGACGAATTTACCATCTAATATGGTTCCCTTCGAAACGAAACGTTTTTCTGAAGACACAGACAAAACCCAGGCTTGAGTGATTACACTGTGTGAGGTAATTCCTTTTATATCTTTTTTATAAAGTGATTACAGACAAATCTGCTTTGCCAAAAGGCCAACGCCTAGGACGCTTGCACTTTATTTTCTTGGCATCTCTCCGCCCTTAATATTTTTGCAATTAGGGAAGTATTTGATGATGATCACTTCTCCCATTTGAGCCAGATTACGCCTTTTCCTTTCTTCCTCCCTCCCAGGCCCCTCCAATCCATCCAGCCTTTTCCAAAATTGCCTCTGGGGGGAAATTTCACCTCTGAGCCCTGCCTTCTCTGAGCGCCTGCAGGCTGTCTTGATCTCATGTGGACAGTCTGATTCCAAGGCCTCCCAGCGCAAAGCACAGCATATTTCACGTCTGGGCTGGCGTCCAGCTAGCCTTAAGTTGGGCGGTAAGTGGAAAGTGCACAAGGGCTTTGGAACAGAGCAGACCAAGGTGTGGATCCAGTGCATCAGTGGTAGAATTCCCTCCTTCCACGGGGGAGACCAGGGTTCAGTTCCAGCCAGTGCACCTCATGCGCAGTCACCACCCATCTGTCAGTGGAGGCTTGTGTGTTGCTGTGAGGCTGAACGGGTTTCAGTGGAGCTTCCAGACTAAGATGGACTAGGAGGAAAGGCCTGGCAATCTACTTCCAAAAATCAGCCAGTGAAAACCCCATGGATCACAGCAGTCCGATCCCCAACCAATCACGGTGATGGCACAGGACCAGACAGCGTTCCGTTCCGTTCTGTGGTGGACGGGGCCACCATGGGTCAGGGCCAACCTGACGGCAGCTAACACCAAGAGCAAGCACAACAAGGTATGAGTGCTCGCTCTGCCCCTTGCTAGCCAAGTGACCTTGAACAAGCCCCTCCGCCGCCCACGAACTGAGTTTCCTCATTTGTAAACCGGAAGAAGAGTATTTACCCCAGGGCTGTGCTCAGCATTAGATGAGATGGCATTTAGAAAGTGCCTGGTATGTAGAGCTGCTCAACAAACACTTGTGCCCACCACCTTCTCCTCACAGCTTGAGAAAGGGACTGTCCCCCAAGATGCTCTGGAGCGAGAGCTGACTCCTCTCTCGGCTGCTCAGGAGCCACCCAACCTGCAGGGAAGCTCGGTGCTCACCAGAACCTGCTGCTCCTCTCCGTCTCCCAGCATCCTTTGCAGCTGGGTCACCACCTGACCAGCTCTGGGAATGTGAGTACGGGTGATGCACATCACCCGGCCCTCCCTGCTCCCGCCCAGGCCGGGGCTTTGAGGACACCCCTGATGCTCCCTTGCTCTCTCTGTCCTTGTCTGCCTGAAGGACTCCGAGACACAGCAGAGCCACAGGCTGGAAGGGCCTGGGTCCCTGAGTCACCGTGTGGAAGGCTGTCCACCAGCACAAAACATTAGCCTGTCACATGGAAGAGAAACACACTCCTACAGTGTTAAGGCCCGGAACGGTTTGGGGCAATTTGCCGTTGTATGTGGGCTTCATTGGAGGCAGCAGCTACACCCCACCCTGGAAGCTGAAGGGGGCAAGTTCCGACTCCCCACTGGGGCCTGACTCAGGCAGTGAGTATGTCCCTCTCCCCGGGGACCTCAAGTCTTGAATGGTGATGGGCCATCTGTGCTTTAGGCCGTGGCCCTGGCTGTGGTCCCTGCTGTCTGCCCAGCCCTTTACGGCCCCCTGGACTGCTTCTCTTTTCCAAGTCGCTTCGTCCAGCCCCCCACCCCCTGGCTCTGTGAACTTCAAATGTCCTTTCAAAAATTCTCTTTTTGCGTAAGAAAGCCAGGCAGTCCCTGACATTCTAGATGTCAGCAGGGAAGAAGTGTTTACTCACACTTTGTGTGTTCCCGGCCAAGCTGCGCCCCCCTCAACAACGAGGTCTGATGCAGCTGCTGCAGGGGCCACACCCTTGGCCAGATCCCCACGAACATGTCTTATGGATTTACAACAGTTGAACAGCTAGTCCTTGTCATCCTTTGGCCATAAAATCTTCTTGGCAGAGAATCTGTGAAGGCCATGATGAATTCCAAGAGCAAGCCCAGATTCCTGCGTGGGAGTGATAAGAGCTGATTCCAGGAGTAGAAAGCTCAGAGCAGCTCTCCCTTCAGAGAGACTCAGCAGGCACCTCCACTCCACCCTGGAGAGGGCAGGTCAGCAGGGGAGACCGCAGGAGGAAGTCTGGGGGACAGCACTGCACTGGTGCAGCCCTGCTGAGGGACTGCCAACGCCAGAGCCCAACAGGCACCTGACTGCTTCGCCTGTACCAGCTGATTCTACCCATGCTGCTGCCCCTGAACCCGTGAAAAATTCTAACTTTGTGGTTAGGTAAGGCAGTGCCCACTGCTGGAATAAACAAACCACACACACACAATGGTTCCAACAGGACACGTGTTCACACAAAGTCCAAACAGGGCTCGTAGTCAGCTGGCAACTGTCCTCCATGTGGTGATTCAGGGACTTAGGATCTTTCCATCTTGTGGCTCCGTTTTTAACACACGGCTATTCCTGGGTAGTACAAACAGTTACGGCACTCAGCTGCTAACCAAAAGGTTGGAAGTTCGAGTTCCCCCAGAGGTGCCTCGGAAGAAAGGTCTAGTGACGTAATTCTGAAAAATGAGCCACTGAGAACCCCCTGGAGCACAGTTCTACTCTGACACATAGGGGTGCCATGTAGGAGCTGACTCAGCGGCAATTAGTTTGGAGTTCCTGGAGGTCCAAATGGTTCATGCGCCCAGCTACTAACTGAAAGGCTGGAGTTTTGCGTCCATCCAGAGGTGCCTCAGAAGAAAGGCCTGGCGATCTACTTCCGAAAAATCAACCACAGGACACTCTATGGAGCAGGGATTGCAACCAATGTCACAAAACAATTTGTGTATAGAGTTTTGAGTGAGAAACTAATTTCCTCTGTAAACTTTCACCTAAAGCACAATAAAAGGTTAATTAAAAAAAAATCGTATGGAGCCCAGTTCTATTCTGACACACACTGGGTCACCAAGAGTTGGATCAACTCGACAGCAACTGTTTCTTTGGTTTTTTTTTGTTTATCAAGGTTGCCTCGCTAGTCTACCTCAAGCCATGGAAGGAGACAGGAAGTGGCTTGTTGAGAGCAGGAGATACTTAGGGGTCAGGACTGGAAACGTCACACATTGCTGCAGCTCCCAGTCCACTGGCCACACTGCCTGCTCGGTGAGGCCCAAGTATCAGACGAACATGTGCCCAGGAGGAAGAGAAAACAGGTGGTGAGCAGCACCTGCCTGCCACGGAGCTGCGGAACAGGGACCCAGGCTGCAAGTGTGCAGAACGGCGGCCAGCAGCCCTTCCACCATGAGGTACCACGTGCCATGGATTGAATTGTGTCCCCCAAAAACATACTGTCAACTTGTTTAGGCCGTGATTCCCAGTGTTGTGTGTTGTCCTCCATTTTGTGATTGTAATTTTACGTTAAAGAGGATTAGGGTGGGATTGTAACACCACCCTTACCCAGGTCACATCCCTGATCCAGTGTAAAGGGATTTTCCCTGGGGTGTGGCCTGCACCACCTTTTATCTCTCAAGAGATAAAAAGGAAAGGGAAGCAAGCAGTCGGGGGGCCTCATACCACCAAGAAAGCAGTGCCAGGAACAGAGCGCGTCCTTTGGACATGAGGTTCCTGTGCAGAGAAGCTCCTAGTTCAGGGGAAGATTGATGACAAGGACCTTCCTCCAGAGCCAACAGAGAGAAAGCCCTCCCCTGGAGCTGATGCCCTGAATTTGGACATGAAACCTACTAGACTGTGAGAAAATAAATTTCTCTTTGTTAAAGCCATCCACTCGTGGTGTTTCTGTTATAGCAGCACCAGATGACTAAGACAGCAAGTCAGACGTGCCCCTGAGAGCAGTTATCTGGCAGCATCAGTGTCTCCGCGGGTCACCTGCTCCACTTGGGGAGCCCACGTCCAGGTGGGCTGAGAGAGCTGTGATCCCAACTGGCCACCTCCATTTCAGCACATGAACTCGAAGGGCAGGGTGGTTTAGGGGCCAAGACAAGCTGCTGCAGAGCTCTTGCATGATGTTCTGGAAACCGGACGCCTCCTCTGCTCCAGGGGAACCTTAGCCTCACTGCTGCCTCCATCTCTCCCCTTCCCCCCGAAGCAAACAAATTCACAAAAGGAAATAAAGCAAGCAATCTCACTCGAGCTGGACCTGAACAGCTAGCTCCCTTTACGATTCGAAGATGGATTACTGGCATTAAGTCGTCACACCTGAAAGTTATTTCCTTCCCACTCTTTGGGGAGGAAATGGGATGCTTTATTAAACTCAGGTGTTTGCCGAAACTCCCACCCCAAGTGTAGGAAGGATGGAACATCTCAGAGCCCGGGATGGCCAGCCGAGTGCCGAGAAGGTAAGATGAGGCCAGACCACGGGCGGTAAATGTGGCCATCTGTCCCCAACAGAGTGGAGTCTTCTTCCTGCCCCCTATAGGCGAGTCAGATTCCACCGCGGTTGTTGCTTGTCGTTGGGTGACTCTGAGTTGGTTCCGACTCCTAGCGACCCCATGAACAACAGAACCAAACACTGCCCGGACCTGCGCCATCCTGACAATCATTGCCATGCTTGAGCACACTGTTGCAGCCGCTGTGTCAATCCATCTCCTTGAGGGTCTTCCTCTTTTTCACTGACCCTCTACTTTACCAAGCATGATGTCCTTCTCCAGGGACTGGTCCCTCCTGATAACATGTCCAAAGTACTGAGACAAAGTCTCACCATCCTTGCTCCTAAGGAACATTCTAGCTGTACTTCTTCCAAGACAGACTTGTTTGTTCTTTTGGCAGTCCATGGCATACTCAATATTCTTCGCCAACACTGTAATTCAGAGGCATCAATTCTTCTTCAGTCTTCCTTATTTACTGTCCAGCTTTCGCATGCATATGAGGCGACTGAAAATACCAAGGCTTGGGTCAGGCGCACCTCAGTCCTCAAAGTGGCATCTTTGCTTTGTAATGCTTGAAAGAGGTCTTTTGCAGGTTTGCCCAATGCAACACGTCATTTGATTTCTTGACTGCTGCTTCCATGGGTGGTGATTGTGGATCCAAGTAAAATGAAATCCTTGACGACTTTGATCTTTTCTCCGTTTATCGTGATGTTGCTTATTGGTTCAGTTGTGAGGATTTTTGTTTTCTTTATGTTGAAGTGTAATCCATACTGAAAGCTGTAGTCTTTGATCTTCATTAGTAAGTGCTACAAGTCCTCTTTGCTTTCAGCAAGCTAGGTTGTGTCATCTGCATATGGCAGGTGGTTAATGAGTCTTCCTCCAATCCTGATGGCAAATCATCTCTGTCCGCAGTGCCCTGCAGCACTGCATGATGGGAATTAGGCTCCACTGGGAGACATTATATGTGTTTCTGATGAAATTCAATATAAACCACAGGGGGTGGGGGGTGACTCAGGGACTCTCTCAACATATCATTCTCACCTGGAAACTACTTACCCTGATGGAGTTGAAATGGGACAACTGGAATGAATAGGTAGGTGTGGGTTGTTGGCTATGGTGTCCACAGCTTCGGATTATCCAGTAAGCAAGGTAAGCACAGGCTTACTTGTGCTTACTAATTTGTAGTGGACAATTCCGCATTTTTTCACCACATCAAATATTCTGCTTCTAGGTATGGCTGGCATCTGTCTCTCTCCCAACCCCACAGCACCTTCCTACAGAATCAAAGCCTTTTTACAAATTTACAATCCCTGACTGGGGCGGGGGGTGGGGGAGGGAATCACTCAATAAGCAAGGTAAGCATGCGCTTACTTGTGCTTATTTACTAATCTGCAGTAAACAGTTTCACATGTTTTTCACCACATCAAACCCATGTGGAATAGTTCCCTACAGATTAGTAAGTAAGCACAAGTAAGCCTATGCTTACCTTGTTTATTGGGGAATCTGCCCCTGTGTGCCAAGCTTCTATCCAGAGATCTAGAAGAACCAAAATATTTAGAATTCTGTCTGCAGAAGTATCAGTTCCAGAATTCTATGACAAAAACCTTTCTTTGGCAGTTTTACAGGCGCTTCATACCCTCTGGTCTGCTGCCCCCTTGTGGAGGAGATGCTAATGTGTTCCTCTGCTAACTTAGGTCCCTCTATCAGTCAGAGAGGAACCCTGGTGGCGCAGTGGTTAAAGAGCTCAGCTGCTAACCAAAAGGTCAGTGGTTCAAATCCATCAGCCACTCCGTGGGACAACGATGTTGCAGTCTGCTTCTGCAAAGATTACAACCTTGGTGAGTAGCGTCTGGGGTCTTAAAAGCTTGGGAGCAGCCATATAAGATACATCTATTGATCCCATCCTGTCGAAAGCAAAGAAGAATGAAGAAAATCAAAGACACCAGGAAATATGAGTCCAAAGGACTACAGGACCCCATGAACCACAGCCTCCACCAGCCTGAGCCCAGAAGAACTAGATGATGCCTGGCTACCACCAACAACCGCTCTGACAGGTATCACAATAGAGGGTCCCGGACACAGCGGGAGAAAAATGTAGAACAAAATTCAAATTCACAAAAAAAGACCTGACTTACTAGTCTGACAGAGACTGGAGGAACTCTCAAGACTATGGCCCCTGGACACCCTGCTAACTCTGAACTGAAGCCACCCCTCAAGTCTACCTTTCAGCGAAAGATTAGACAGGCCTATAAAACAGACAACACACGTGAAGAACGTGCTTCTTAGTTCAATCAAGTATATGAGACCAAATGGGCAACATCTGCCCAAAAGCAAAGATGAGGAGGCCGGAAAGGACAGGAACACTAGACCAATGGACACGGGGAACCCGGGGTGGAAAGGGAAAGGGGGAGAGTGCTGACACATTGCAGGGATTGCAACCAATGTCACAAAACAATTTGTGTATAAAATTTTTAATGAGAAACTAATTTGCGTTGTAAACTTTCACCTAACACACACAGACACACACACACACACACACACACACGATTACAGCCTTGGAAACCCTGTGGGGTAGTTCTGCTCTGTCCTATAGGGTGGCTATAAATTAAAATTGACTTGATGGCAACGAGTTTGTTTGTTTTTATCAGCCAGATGCATCCCAGCTAAGACATACTTCGCAAAGGATTTACAAAAAAAAAAAAAGAAAACTAAACCCATCGCCATTGAGTCGATTCTGACTTATAGCAACCCCATAGGACAGAGAAGAACTGCCCCATAAGGTTTCCAAGGCTGTATAATCTTTACAGAAGCAGACTGCCACGTCTTTCGGTGGATTTGAACCGCTGACTTTTAAGTTAGTAGCAGGGAATATGTTTATCAAATGGAAACATACCACGCCGACTATAAAGATTCCCCACTTCTCTTCTTAACATTTAGTGTCCTCACAATTCCCCAACCAGGTAGGACTGCCCGGTATCCTGGTAGGACTACCAGTGTCCTACCAGGTCCCTGCTCCCTTTGCCCGCCAGGTATCTGGGGTCCCTAGTGCCACGCCCCCGGGCACGTGGAGGGCACTCAGCTCTGCAGACTGAGTGAAGGAGACTGACACCGTGGGCCGTAACAGGTTGTCTCTCTTGAGACACACGCTCTGGAGGACCGAAACGCTCACTGTCCACACCAGCAGCACGGAGGTCAGCCGGGAGCTGGCTAGGAGTGCGGACTCTCGGGACCGTCCTCCCCCAAGACCTGCAGAACCACAGCCTGCATCTTCACAAGACCCCTAGGGGTCCTGCAGGCTCATCAAAGCCTGAGAAGCACTGCTTCGGCACGCCTTTACGTCTCAGAGTCCCTTTGCTAAGGTCTTGTCCTCTTTCTAAGCATCAAGACCTGAGAGCCTCTAAAACCTCGGGCCTCCGGAGAGCAGCAGTCTTTGACGGGTTGGGAGGCCCACAAGCTGCCTGGGTGCCACAGTGACATCTCCAGCCTACAGTGGCTTCTTAGGTGCTTTCCACAGCTGATGTGCCACTGCCACTGACGTCAGGAAGCCCCACTGCTGTACGAGCTGCCAGAGGCCCCTCTGTTGGGTTGAGTTTCCTCTTACATTTTCAACTGTTGATCTGCCAGAGACATGTTTTCACTCAGGCCTATTCCGGGACTCAGCTTGGCGCCTACGCAGGGAAGTCCCTGAGGACCTGCACACTGAGTGTGTAGAAGTGCCTATCGAGGCACACCTGCCTCAGCTTGAACCTTGGCGGCCACCCTGTTACCTCTGTTAAACGCTCTCCCGCTTTGCCAAGGCCCTCAGCAATCACAGCTGCCTGCCAAGTCACCTGGAGTCCCTGCGCCTTCTCAGTGGCATTCGGAGACACGCTGCTCTTCTTCCCCCGCCGTCATGCTCTGAAGAGCTGGAGGATTTCACCAGCAGTGAACAAGTAACTGTTCTGTGAGAACTGGGGGAATGTGACAGAAAGGCTGTCTGTGGGTGCCACGCGAGCAGCCGTATCTCCTTTCGGGTTCCGGCTGACGGCATCCTGACGTGGATTCTCCGCCCCAGTAACTTTCAAAACTGTGTTGCAGTCATTTACAGTGAAGGGCTCACCCACGTCCCCTTCTGAGAAGGTAAGCAACGGGGTGACCACCATGCACCATTTGAACAAATTGCCACTTAGCAAATGTGTGGCCACAAGCACAGAGCGTGGGTGCCCCCTTGTGGCCCATATGGGCACTCATTCCCTCAAGGAGCAATCTGTGATTGCTGGGCAACGTTCTAGGCATGGGGTAGGGGGCTACAGAGGTGAATAAACAGACGAGGTCCCTGAGCCCCCGAAGCTGCCAGGCCAGTGAAACAGAAACACATGATATGTACATATGTGTAGCAAGATGTGCGTTTGATAAACATATGCTTGGGGACACGGGTCGTCTGCTCTCATCACCCATCACTACTGAGCACTAGAACAGGGCATGGCACAGGTGCACCATAATATGTACCAAATGAATACTTCAGTGAAAATGAACAAAAAGGATAAGGAAGGACGGCAAAAGCAATTGTAAAAGACTACTGTGTCATTCAGCCATAAAAAGGAATGAAGTCGTGAGGCACACTCCAACATGGATGAACCTTGAAAACACGCTCAGTGAAAGAAGCCAGCCATAAAACACCACATGATGTATGATTCCACTTATGTGAAATGTCCAGAATAGGCAAATCCACTGACAGAAAGTAGATGAGTGGTTTCCAGGGGCTGAGGGAAGAGGAACGAGGGGTAACTGTTTCTATTTGGGGTGATGACAACTTGCTGGAATTAGATATGGGGGATGTCTGCACAACCTTTCGAATGTACTGAACGCCACTGAATTGTACACTTCAAGTTGGTTAAAATGGTAATTTTTTTTATTTTTCTGTGCTTTAAGTGAAAGTTTACAATTCAAGCTGGTCTCTCATACAAAAATGTATACATACATTGTTATGTGACCCTAATTGCTCTCCCT
>NW_004444067.1:6576343-6605204 GCF_000243295.1 Trichechus manatus latirostris | reverse complement strand
CTCCAGTAATTCCAGGAAATTCTCTTCCTCCAGAAAATTTCTTGATTCTTTATTTGGGAGCTTGCTGAAGCCATCACAGTTTGCCTCTTTATGTGATCTGATATTGACTGTTGTCTCTGAGCCATCAATAAGTTATTATATTTATTTATTTTATGTTTGCTTGCTGTGTCCTAGCTTCTTGTTTTGTTGTGTTTTGATATGCCCAAATAGGCTGCTCGTGTGAGCTAGTTTGAGTATTGGTACCTTTGAAGCTCTAACATTCTGTCACCAGGTGGTCAGATCTGTTACTAAGTATGTGAGCTCAGGAGTCTGTTTACTTTTCCTGTATGAATTCAGCTCAGGTGTCCAGGTAGTCAGTCACCAAGTGTGTGGTGCAGGCTCTCACCTACAGTCCTAGACAGGCATGGGTGATTAGTGTTGGCACAGGTATCTGGCTGCAGTAGGAGGTCACACGCTGAGTAAGGCAGGGGGCTGATAGCTGCCCCTGAGTGTCTGGGAGGAAAGCATGTCCCTGTTCCCTAGAGTGAGTAGGTGGGTGGGTTTTGCAGCTGGACTATGAGCACACAATGCTGTTGGCTCTAAGGACTGCGGGGCAGCACGTATTCTTGAACCCCTGTCATGGGTGGCTAGATGGTGTGGGTGGAGCCACCAGGCCTCAGGACCCCGATGTGGGTAGGTGAGGACCCTGCTTGATGGGCAGAGCAGTGTCAAATGTCATGAACCTGCCACTTCCATCATATAGTTGAAATTAGACTTCAGGTATATACCCTGGTGTACTGTGGTAATGAGGGATTACACTGTTGAAATGGGCCCACACAAGTCTATGCAGGCATGAAAGGCATGAAAGGTCCATGGACCCCTTATGTCTGTGCCTAGGCAAAGGAGCTCTGCCTACCGAGTTCCTGGCTTAGAGGAGCCCACAGATTATTTTCTCCATCTTTGTTAATTTGTTCTGTCTCCAAGACCAGGAGAATGGCTCAGGGCGTGTGATGGGTCCTACTTCTGGTACTTGGGACTTGGCAATCGCTGAAGACAGCCTGGGATCCGGTGCAGAGCAGGGAGGGGGCAGGTAAATGGGAGAGAGGTTTTTCCCAAAGGGGGTGTTTTTTGATCCGTGTGGTAGGTCAGACGCAAGTACTTATCTTTTGCCGATTGAGCGGTGCTTTTCACTGGATGCCCGAGTGGACTCTCTGCTGCTGGGTTTCTCCCAATGTGGAAAATGCCTCCTGAGCGCCACTGCTTGCCTCACCACACATGCGAGTTGATCTGGCCTGAAAGGCACCGGCTCCCACTGGGACAGGTGTGGTAACTCCTTGCTGCCTCAGAACCATCTCTCCCTCCCCCTGCCACTCAGTCCAATTCCTCAACTTTGCCTTTGATGTTCAGGGCTTCTAGATTGTCATATATAATTGATTCACTTGGTTTTTTTGGTCTTTGTTGTAAGAGGGACCATAGGATGCATCTGACTACTCTGCCATCTCGGCCCCACCTCCTAAAATGGTAAATTTTATGAGTATGTATTCACAATAAAAAAAACTGGACAGCAGTATCTGCACTACAGAAAGCTAGATATTTCTAGGAAACCAGATGACACAGCCAGGGATGTCTGATGCAGACATTCTGGATGTACCAAACATATGCCCAGAGTCCTCACTGTCAATGAGCTGTCAGAATGTTGAGGGTATGCTGGTGGAAGAAGCTGCACGGACAACTTCAGGGTCAGGGACCAGATGGTGTGTGGATGGGGTGGGGAGGAGGAGGGTGGGGGAGTTTGGGGAGAGCCCCCTTCTCTCCTACTCTCAGTCCTCCAATGGGGCTGCCTCCGTCCTGGTTCCAAGGCTAGGCACGTGCCTCAGATCTCACTGATCAGACCACAGCAGCATTCCCCTGGCCCCAGAGACTGCTCATAGGCAGTGAGACACATGAGAATTCTCCTGGGACTGTTGGAGAACAGGCACATGCTCTTCTGGGCTTGGACCTGGTAAGGTATGAGTGTGGTGCCATCTTGCCACCACAAAGCATTCTCACAAAGTATCTGAATGGTCCTGATGATGTTCCTGAGCCTCTGGGCCCAGACATGTCAGAAGCCAAATACACTCCTGACCTTTTCAACTGAGGTGTGGCTGGCATACAATAAACCATACGTATACGATCACTGACTTTAAGCAATTTGATAGTATGACTTGGTGTGATTTTCTTCTTGCCTCTTGTGTTTGGGGTTCACTGAGAGTCTTAGATCTGAATCTGAGGGTCTGTAGTTTTCATCAAATTTGGAAGCTTTTCAGCCATTATTTCTTCAAATATTTTTTCTGATGATCCTCTCTCCCTCAGAGACTCCAATTGCACATATATTATTAGAACAATTGAAGTTTTCCCACAGATCACTGATGCTCTGGCTCATTTTTACTGACTCTTTTTTCTCTGTTTCATTTTGGATACTTTATATTGCTATATCTTCAAGTTCATTTATCTTTTCTTCTGCCATGTCTCATCTGCCATTAATCCAATACAAGGTATTTTTCATAGAAGACATTGTAGTTTTCATCTGTAGAAATTCCATTTGGGTCTTCCATATCTCTGCAAACCATGTTCAGTCTTTCCTGTAGCTTCTTGAACATATGGAATATAATTACAATAACTGTCTTAATGTCCTTTTCTACTAATCCTATCATATGAGTCATTCTCTGGGTTGGTTTCAGTTAGTTGGTATTTCTCCTCCTTGTGGGTCACATTTTCCTGCTTCTTTGCATGCCTTGCAACTTTTGATTGGATACCAACACTGTAAATTTTACACTGTTAAGTGCTGGATACTGTTGTATTCCTATAAATATTCTGGGGCTTTGTTCTGAGAGTCATTAAGTTACTTGGAAACAGTTTAATCCTTTCAGGTTTTGCTTTTAAGCTTCTAGGCAAGATTAGAACAGTTTTTAGGCATAAGTCCAGTAGTGCACCATTTCTGAAGCAAACACCTTCTGAGTACTATACCTGGTGCCCATAAATTATGAAGTTTTACACTCTGGCTTCTGTAATGTACTCTAAGAGCTGGTCCCTCTAATCTTTGTTGGCAATTCTTACATGGCCTCATATGCACTCAGATGAAAACATGAGGTGGACCCTCTCATATCTATAATGTTCTTTCTCTGTGCAGCTCCCTCCACGCCAGTACTCAACCCTGAAAACTCTAGTTGCCTCCCCCTGCCCCCCACCCTTGACTCCCAAGTCCATCTGCAGAGGGATTGCTGGGCTCCACATGGGCTCCCTCCCTGTGCCATGGCCTGGAAACTCTCCCTAGGCAGTAAGTGGGACAATCCAAGGGCTCTCACCTCACTCGGTTTCCATCTCTCAGAGATCACTGTTCTTCATTGCTTGAAGCTGAATGTCTTCAATATTGTTGTTTAACTATTTTGTCCAATTTGGGTTTTTTTTTATTGTTTCAGGAGGCAGGGTAAATTCAGTCCCTGTTACTTCCTCTTGGCTAGAAACAGAAGTGCGGAGATATATGTATACATGTATATGTGTGTATGTGTGTGTGTGTGTGTGTGTGTGTGTGTGTGTGTGCGTGTGTGTGTGTATCTATATATATGCGCCTGACCCAAGCCACGGTATTTTCAATTGCCTCATATGCATGCGAAAGCTGGACAATAAATAAAGAGGACCGAAGAAGAATTGATCCCTTTGAATTATGCTGTTGGCGAAGAATATTGAATATACCATGGACTGCCAGAAGAATGAACAAATCTGTCTTGAAAGAAGTACAGCTAGAATGCACTTTAGAAGCCAGGATAGCAAGACTTCATCTCATGTACTTTGGACATGTTATCAGGAGGCACAAGTCCCTGGAGAAGGATGTCATGCTTGGTAAAGTACAGGGTGAGCAAAAAGAGGAAGATCCTCAATGAAATGGATTGACACAGTGGCTGCAACAATGGGCTCCAGCACAACAACGATCATGAGGATGGCACAGGACTGGGCAGTGTTTTATCTTGTTGTACACGGGGTCGCTGAGTCGGAACTGACTCGATGGCACCGGACGGTAACAACATATACATATATAAGCCCTAGTGGTGCTGTGTTTAAGTGCTTGGCTGCTAACCAACGGGTGGCAGTCGAACCCACCAGCAGCTCCACAGGAGAAAACCCTGGCAATCTGTTCCTGTAAAGATTACAGCCTAGGAAATCGTGTGGGGCAGTTCTACTGTCATATAGGGTCGCTATGAGTTGGAATTGACTCAGTGGCACACAACAACAAATATATATATTCTTTTTATTTAAGGCACTTTTATTTAGATATTCTGTCATGTGCAGTGGGAAAAAAACACCTTGACAAACACAGTCATACACCCTGAACTTTCTAATTTTGCTTTGTTAAAGTGTCTGAAATTCTGTTAACTGAAGATTCACACAGGTTACCAAGAGCCTTTTAAAAACACCAATACGTCCAGGAGAATTGAAGAGCTAGCAAGTCTTTCACATACTAATACAAATTATTTCTGACTGCTTTCCACCTAACAGCTAGCTGACATTAACCAGACTAAAAATGGACATTTTAGTTGGGAGAAAGGACAGGCTGGAAATTTGAGGCAATGGTAGAATAAGCTTTGATAGAATAACACACCTGTGAGGGAAAACAGCAGGGCTTTGTTCTGTGCGAGGCTGTTAGTGAGGAATATTTAGATAAGGAGTGAGGAAGGTGCCAAATTATTAGGAAGAGCCATATGAAGTTGTCATTTTTTAGGTCAAAATACTAAATATCAGTAATTTCAAACAGTTCAACAAAATACTTTTTTCAACATTTTGCAATGAGCTGGCTGGCCCACTGCATAGCAACAGCCACAACAGTGGACTCAAACATACCAAAGATGGTGAAGAGGGTGCAGGACCGGGCAACGTTCCATTCTGCTGTAGACAGGGTTGCCATGAGTCGGAACCAACTGGATGGCAACTAACAACGACATCTGGAGAATAAAATAAAATGGGATCCATACTTTACACCTTACAGCAGGATAAATTCCAAACTACAAAGATGTCAATATGAACGATGAAATCATCACATTTGATGGGCTAATTACTTTATAAACTTGGGAGGGGAAAGACCTTTCTAATTCTGACGTAAAAGCCAGAAACCACAAAAGGAAAAAAAATTGATAAATCAACTACATTTTTAAAAGCAAATAACAAATGTGGAAAAAATATTTGTAACTCATCACAGAAGGTGATCTCCATAACCACAGAGATCCTAGAAAATGGATGAGAAAAAAGACAGCAAGCTACAAGGAACACAGGTATAGGATACGAACAATTCACAAAAAAAAGGAAATACAACTGGCTCTGACACAGTGAAAAGGTATCCAGTCTTGCTCACAGAAAAAGAAATGCACATTAAAATCACAGAGAACCATCTTCACCATTACCATTATTCACTTAAAGAATGGCAGAATTCCAAAGTTTAATAATCCACGCTGCTACTGAGGCAATGGGAGAACAAGCCCACGGCCAATGGGGATGTGTCCTGGTGCAACAGCTACCGAAAGCAATTAAGTAATATCTATCAAAGTCAATCTTTGACCCAGCAATTCCACTTCTAGGAATTTATCCTGCAGATATATTTGCACACACGCAAAATAACAAATGGACAAGGTTATATTTGCAGCAATGTCAGAGATAGCAAAATATTGTAAACAATCCAAATATCCTCAGTGGGGGAGTAGTTAAATAAATTTTGATGTGTCCACACAGCTGCAATACTATGCAGCTACTGAGAGAGAGAAAGAGAAATCGTGATATACAGTATGAAATTATCTCCAAGATATATTGTTATGTGAAAAAATCAAAGTGCATTTATGTAAATAAGTGAGCTTTTGTGTTTTGAAATAAACGGTGGGAAAATAAGAGTCTCTATTCTTGTTTGTTTATGCACAAACAAATTCTGGCAGGATACATAAGAAACTAATAAAAGCCACTACCTATTGGAGCCCTGGTGGTGCAGTGGTTAAGAGTTCAACTGCTAACCAAAATGTTGGCAGTTCAAATCCAGCAGCTGCTCCTTAGAAACCCTCTGTGGCAGTTCTACTCTGTCCTATAGGGTCACTGAGTTGGAATTGACTCGATGGCAAGGGGGTTGGGTTTTTTTTTTTGTATGGGGTGAGACGGGAACACTTAGAAGAGTTTTCGCCAAGATGCTAGTTAGCACTTTCTGGCTTTTGAACCATATGAGTGTATTCTGCATTCACTGCTCACGTAACTTTAACAAAAATCTCATTACATGTACACGCACACACATAGTGTGATAATGGCGGAAGCTAAGGAAGGCGAACCCTGAGCCAGGTTGTTACCATGGGTTTCCTGGGTGGGAGGAGGATGGAAGAGAAGGGAAATGACTGTCCTTTTTAATGCATGTGATAAAAGAGCAGGTGTGGTGATACGGACCACAGCATACCAGAGTTGCTTGTCTCAGAGCAATGGGGTTTTGGGTGCCTTTCATATTTGTATATATTCATTAAATTTTTATCATTAATATCTACTTTTTATAATCAGAAAAAAGTTATTTTTATTGTTAAGAAAATATTCAATGAGTCAAAACTACCATTTATTACAAAAAATTTTTTTAAAAAGATTTTACTTTGTGGAAGAAAAACATTTAGCCCTTCTTTAGGAAGAAAATATAAAAATCAAAAACATGGATATCTCCTTTAAGAAAAGGAATTTCTTTTTGTTTTTTTTAATTGAAAACACCTTAATGTAGTCTTAGCTAGAAATAACGAATTCCAAATCCAATTTTATTTTTGTCATATCCTGTACTTTTTTAAGGAGCCCTGGTGGTGTAGTGGTTAAAGCACTCAGCTGCTAACCAAAAGGTCAGCTGTTCGAACCCACCAGCCACTCCTTGGCAGAAAGATGTGGCAGTCTGCTTCCCTAAAGATTACAGCCTTGGAAACCCTATGGGGTCGCTATGAGTTGGAATCGACTCGATGGCAGTGGGTTTGGTTTGGTTTTGTACTTTTTTACTCTCTAAAAATTTGCTGGCACTCAATGAGAGAAAATACAGCCCTCCTGTTTTAGAGAGCTACAGTCTCTAAAGTCTGAAGTTTCGAAGCTTGTAAAACCATTATTTAGATAATTACATGGCCATGAAACAATGCCTACTGCGAAAATTAATGGTTTATGAATATATTTGTTAAGTGTTGACACAAGATAATAGTTTCATTATAGTATTCTCTAGCCTTTTGTGTATGTTTGAAATCTGTCATAATGAAAAGTTTTTAAAATTACACTGTAAGATAGGTCATTTGATGTAAATGCTTCAAGAGTAAAAGTGACTGAGCCTTCCCTTACCCAAAAAAACCCATCGTCATCAAGTCGATTGTGATTCATAGTGACCCTGTAGGACAGAGTACAACTGCCCCATAGCTTTTCCATTCCTGTAATCTTTACAGAAGCAGACTGCCACAGCTTTCTCCCAAGAAGCAGCTGGTGGGTTTGAACTGCTGACCTTTCTGTTAGCAGCCAAACACTTTAACCACTGTGCCACCAGGGCTCCTTTGCTTTCCCTTAATATGTATCAAAGCTTGGTGTCATCTGCGAATCAAGAGAACAACTCATTGTTCTCTTAACTACGATAGAAGTTTTTTTTTTTTTTTTTTTTTAAATAAAGTGATGTCTGACCATTATTCCTGAAACCTAAAATGCTCACGGTTGTTTTGTTATCTTCTACAAGAATGAAATTTAAAAAGTGACGATTAGTAAGTATGGGTCAGTTCTATTCACTGTGATAACATGAAATATTCAGGGAGATTTACTACAGTGTGAGGGAATGATTAATTGCAGCATTCACCCTTAGTTAAGCTGGGGCTCCTATCCTTACAATAACAATAGCAATCTTGGTAATTAGTGAATATGGAAGAAAGAAGTCAGTACTTGTGGATGAAAGAACTTGGGCTTATAAATTTCAGGTGGTTTGGAATCCCTGTCTTCCTGAATCAAAAGTCATTTCTTTTTTCTACATCCTTCTATACAAAATTATTCACAGTAAATGACTATAGATGAGTATGCAATATAACGTGGCAGTGAGTGACAGCAGAGGGGAGAATGGCCAGTGGGTATTATCATTTAAATCAAGCCAACTGCCTGATTCAGGTCCTGGCTCTTCTGTGCCTGCTGGGCAAGTTGCTCAAGATCTATCTTCCAAACATCTTTTTTCTTAAATCTCTGTTGTTGTGTTGTTAGGCGTCATTCAGTCAGTTCTGACTCCTAGCGACCCTATGTACAACGGAACGAAACACTGCCCGGTCCTGCGCCACCCTCACAATTGTTGTTATACCTGAGCCCACTGTTGCAGTCACTGTGTCCATCCATCTCGTTGAGGGGCTTCTTCTTTTTGGATGACCCTCTACTTTACCAAGCATGATGTCCTCCTCCAGGGACTGGTCCCTCCTGACAACATGTCCAAAGCATGTGAGACGAAGTCTCGCCATTCTCCCTTCTAAGAAGCATTCTGGCTGTACTTCTTCTAAGACAGATATGCTCATTCTTCTGGCAGTTCGTGGTATATTCAATATTTTTTGTCAACACCATAATTCAAAGGCATCGATTCTTCTTTGTTCCTCTTTATTCACTGTCCAGCTTTTGCATGCTTATGAGGCAATTGAAGATACTACGGCTTGGGTCAGGCGCACCTTAGTCCTCAAAGTGGCATCTTTGCTTTTTAACACTTGAAAGAAGTCTTTTGCCGCAGATTTGCCTAATGATTTCTTGACTGCTGCTTCCATGGGTGTTGCTTGTGTATCCCAGTAAAATGAAATCCTTGACAACTTGAATCTTTTCTCTGTTTATCATGATGTTGCTTATTGGTCTAGCTGTGAGGATTTTTGTTTTCATTATGTTGAAGTGTAATCCATACGGAAGGTTGTAGTCTTTGATCTTCATCAGTAAATGCTTTTTATCTCTACAGTGATGAAAATAATAATATGGGTCTATTAAGATTGTTAAGGATCCCTGGTGGTGCAGTAGTTAAGCGCAAGACTGCTAACCAAAAGGTCGGCAGGTCAAACCCACCAGCTGCTCTACAGGAGGGAGAAAGATGTGGCAGTCTGCTTCTGTAAAGATTACAGCCTTGGAAAACCTATGGGGCAGCTCTACTCTGTCCTATAGGGTTGCTATGAGTCGGAATTGACTAGATGGCAATGGGTTCCTAGGATTGTTAAGGAGACCCTGGGTGGCACAAATGGTTAAGCACCCGAGTCCTAGCCGAAAGGTTGGCCGTTCAAACCCACCTGGTCACACCTCAGAAGACAAGCCTGGCCATCTGCTTCTGAAAGGTCACAGCCTGGAAAACCCTATGGAGTAGCTCTACTCTGCACACATGGGTCATCAGAGTCAGAATCGACTCGATGACAGCTAACAATAGGGCTGTTAAAAGGATTGAATGAGGTGTCAATAAAGCACCTAACATCATGTCTGTTACGTATGTGCCTAGCTGTTATATCAGGCCTGCATAAGAACTAGCTGTTACAGCATACATATACAGTATTACTAGTATCATCACCAACGTATATCAGAAAGGTAGCCTTCCATAAAGAAACTGAGTTGTGTTTTAACTTACATCAATGTTTTTGCAATGTATATTCTCAACAACAACAAAATGAAAATTAAAAAAATATAAATTGCAGAATCTGTTTTTGAATTAAATTCAAATGCATTGCACACTCTGGTCCTTTCTAAAGTTTTTCTTTTTTTTAGTTTACTTGAGTTTGGTGAAAGAAAACACTAACAGTATTAGATAGCCATTTTAGCCTAAGAATCAAAGAAAGAGGGCTCTTTGAAATAAAGTTCATATTTAAGATTTTTAAATATATGCATATATAAACACTGCTGATGGGTCTAAAAATATCATTCTTTCAGCGTAGGCATGACAGTGCTGGGTCTAGTGGTGTGACAAGAGACCAGCAGGTGTGAGGAGACTGTGCGGAGTGGGGGCACCACCATATCCCAGCTCAGGGACCTGGGCTGGTTCACACGATTATTGTAAGAATCAAATGAAACACAGGAGTTCTCATTCCCAAATATTCCTCATTGACGTTGCAATTGGAGGCAAAATCGTCAAAACACAAAATTATTCACTAATGACGGTTTATGAAATGACTCCCAAACATCTCTCCCTGCTTAATGCTAGCTAGCATCTATCATTGCCCAGGTCAGCGCTTCAGACATCTTGGGTCTGGGTGATTCTAGCCCTTTCTCATTAGTATGGAAACCCTGGTGGTGTAGTGGTTAAGTGCTACAGCTGCTAACCAAAAGGCTGGCAGTTCAAATCCACCAGGTGCTCCTTGGAAACTCTATAGGGCAGTTCTACTCCATAGGGCAGTTCTACTCCGTCCTATAGGGTTGCTATGAGTTGGAATTGACTTGATGGCAATGGGTTTGGTTTTTTTGGTTCCTATTAGCATAAAAATCAGTTAAAAGGGAAGCTGCAAATCCTGCAAAAAATTCAAGATTTAACTTAAAAAAAATCATGTTGGAGAACTGCTCAAATCTCATGAAACGTTATCAAGAAATAAGAATCTGGCAGAATTAGACCAGACCAGCTAATAATTGAAGAAGAGAAATCAACAAGGATAATCAATGTTCCAAAAGAGAATAATCTGAACACTAAAAGATTAAGGAAGGCCCTCCAGGAAACTGATAAATTCCTCAAGCATGTTTACAAAAAAATATTTTTGTGATCACTCTGTGAAAGTCAAACGTGAATTGAAGAATATACCATAATTCTACTATAAAAATTATGTTCCTCCCAAATTAACACAATTTATTGTTGTTTTGTTCCCAGAATTAGCATATAATTTCAATTATAATAAGATCAACGGTATGAAATATATAATTTGTCATAATTTTTGTTTTCTTTTTCAAAACAAAGGCCTAATCATGTTTTCACTCTACTCTGAGATTTTCATCCTTGTTTTAAGTAGATTCACTTCAAGTGGCATTTTGTAATACCAATTATCCTCAGATAACAAGGTGTTCCTAGACCACAGATTCAAGTGTTTTATTCAACTAGAGTGTTATAAGGACTTAATACTATTAAATATTTGATGACTTATTCAAAGAGTCACTAACCAACAAACTGTGCATCTTTCTCAACATTCTCAGAGATAATGCTGCTGCCAGTAAGTACCGTTCTAAGCTTGCCCTCTTCAGACCCCTACAGTAATTCCCAGTGGTTTGAATAAAAATCCAAATGCCTGCCCGCAGCCTTTCCGGGTCAGGCCCAGACCCGGCAGGCTCTTGCCTTAAGCTTTGCAAATACCATTCATTCCAGTGGCCCTAGCTGCTCATTAAAATGGAGGGTAAAGTCCTTCTACTGTTCCAAATCCTACTGATTCTCTGTACAGTGAGAATAACTACAAGAAAAAAACCTGAAGAAAGATTTATAAATTTAAGAATAGATCGGTTTCTATGGGTTATGAAAATTTTATAAGCAGCTGAGCCCCTTCTATTCAGGCACACTTGCTCACAAGCTCATGCAAACACACGGAGGCACCATTAGTGCAAATCTTCTGTCTCATTCTGAAAAATTTAAAACTATGAGGTATGACTTATAACAAGAATTCATAAACTCAACTGCCTACAAATTAATGTCTGGACCAGCTGCCAACAAACATGCATGCATTTTGCCCAAAGCGGGATTTGGGGCGACCTAGAGAACTCATTCCATCCACATGGGAATTTGGGCCCTGTGCTGCCAGACCTCATTTCTCAAGAGAAAAAGGAAATCCACATAAAAATGTGGAATGTTCAAAGTTGCATAATAAAAAATTATCATGTGGGCCAAAAGAGAAGACACTGCTGCTTGGAATGAAAATTGGTATGACCCCTATAGTGAGGAATTTAGCAATATCTAGCAAATTCGGATATGCCTTTTCCCTTTGACCCACAATCACACTTCTAGTTCTTAATTACAAAGATGCTCTTGGCAAAACCATATTAAACTACATGTGCACAAGATTTTCCTTACAAAAGACTGGAAACAATTCACATGTCCCTCAGCGTAGATATGTTAGCTACTTCGTGCAATATTCCATAATATGTCCCTATGCCAGTTGTAAAAATGAATGCAAAAGATCTCCTTATATTGCTATGGGTGGGTCCCAGGTTATAATATTGCAAAAAGACTCAGAAGAGTTTATATAGTATGATGCCTTTTGTGTAAGGAAGGGGGGATATCAATATACATTGCACACACTCAAATCTATCCGTACACATACGTGTGATTACTTTTTCAAAATATATATTTACGTTTTTATTTTTTAAAATAGTGGAAGGATAAACCAAAAACTAATAAAACTGGTTACCTCTGACAGAGGAAGAAAGTCGTGAGTGAGAAGGGACTGAAAGAAAGCCAGACCCCTCTGAATGCAACTTACGTTCCAGTTTAATGGAAATAATGAACATAACGATATATCAAGTTGAAGCTATAAACACAGAGAAAAACTATTTCAAGCTATTGTACAACACTGTATTTCGACTGCACATCCCTAGTGGGAAACGAAATACCACCACATTCAAACACTCACACACACACACACTCACACACACAGACACACACTCACACACAGACACACACACTCACACACACGCACACCCTCAGACACAGAAATCTTAAACTACACTCAGTGTGACTGTCGTAAGTGGTGATACTAGCCTCGTTATTCTGAAACGATGACAAGAATAGGACAAAATAATTAATTATATTAACATTGTTAGGAACTAAAATTTCAGCATGAGAAAAAAAGATATAAAATCAGAGAAGTTTAGTAAAAAACATGAAATCTTAAATTTTAATTGGAAATAACAGTAGGAACTGAGGATTTATTTTGTTCCTCTCAGAAAAAAACAATATTCCCCATCTCCGACAACCAAAACAACCAGAAGCAACGACAGCCCAGTAGGATGAAGCATCCCTCGCACCCATATTCTGGTCTTTAAGTACCAGTTCTCATTAAAAGGAACCAGAGATCCCTGGAGAAATGGCTGATGCTAGGTCTGGGGCAGGAAATGTACAAGATGACCATGGGACATTTTGAAACGCCTAAAAGCAAAATAAAAAGATTAAAAGACAAATGGATCATATCAAAATGATACAGGAACCAATTGGATGGGGTTTCCACTGACCAAAGATAGCACAATTTGGCCGTCAAGAAAGAAAATAACAGCTGCAATATATTGAAGCATGTCAAATATATAAACAAGAGTGCATAATGATACTGTAAAAGAAAAAAAACACCTCATTCGTCACTTCCGGAGGTTGCTAGGGCATCAAATTCAGAAGATTAATAAAGGGAAAGAACCAAATATTTATTCTGCCTGTCCTGTTGTTGCCATTGGGTGATACTGATTCCATTATGACTCATAGCGACCCTAGATGACATAGTACAACTGCCCCATCAGGTTTTCTAGGCTGTAATCTTTACAGGAGCAGATCACCAGGTCTTTCTCCCACGGAGCCACTGGGTGAGTTTGAACTGCCAACCTTTCAGTTAACAGCCGAGTGCTTAACCGTTGCATCACCAGGGTTCCTATCTGCCTGTCCTGGATGGACTGAATTTTAGGTAACCAAATGGTTGATGAAGAAAACTTACTCCTCATAGCATATTCACAGGTAACAAATGTAGGAGGGATAACAGAATTAGGAAATTAACCATATTGTAATAGCTAATCAAATAATGGATCTAATAATTACCAACGGCTGCTAAGGCTATCAAATAGAAGGCTGATGTGAAATTTTGTCCAATTACTTCATTGTTACGGAAAATTTCATACATATACAAGAGTAGACTTTCTTAAATAACCATTGCCATACCAAAAGAATCAATAATAATTCCTTAGTACCACCAAATATGGAGTTGCTGGGTGGTGCAAATAGTTAATCCACTCATTTGCCAACTAAAAGGTTGGAGGTATGACTCCACTCAGGGATGCGAAAGAAGAAAAGCCTAGCAATCTACTTCTGAAAAAGCAACCATTGAAAACTCTATGGAGCACAGTTCTAAAGTCAATTCCACGGCAACCGGTTATCATCAAATACACAATCACTTCTCAAATTTCTTTGTGTAGCAATTTTTTTAAAATTGTACTTTAGATGAAGGTTTACAGAGCAAACTAGCTTCTCATTAAACAATTAGTACAGATACTGTCTTGTGACACTGGTTACCAAACCCATACATCAACACTCTCCCCTCCTCGACCTTGGGTTCCCTATTACCAGCTTTCCTGTCCCCTCCCGCCTTCTAGTCCTTGCCCCTGGGCTGGTGTGCCCCTTTAGTCTCCTTTTGTTTCATGGGCCTGTCTCATCTTTAGCAAATGTTTTCTTCACAGTTTCTTAAAATCAGGATCAAAACAAGGTCCACATTAGCTTTCTATTCATATGGCTCTTCAATCTCTTTTAAGCTATAACTTTTCCCTTTATTCTTCTTCATCTCCTGTTTTTTTTTTCAGAACAAAGTCATTTGTTCGGTTGAGTTTCCCATATTCTTATGTTGCTGATTTCATCTGTATACCTTAACGTATTTCTCTGACTTTATGTTTCTATAAATTGGTAGTTAGTTTTAAAAGCATGATTATGATCAGATTCAATGTTTTGGTAATAATATTTTATGGTTTAAATTTTTGGAAGACAGTGCTGGCAGTGGTAGTATAATTTGTTTACTCTTCCTGTTAAAAAAAAGGCAGAGAAACTAGTTTAGCAAAAATAAAAAATCATCATCAGAAAAAAAAAATCACCACAACATCTCAAAAAAAGAGGAAGAAAAGAAAAACTATAAGTAGGTGGGACAAAGCACTGATAGCTACACAATCCTGTGGTACCTCCTCTTTGTAACAAAAGCAGAAAGAAGGCGGCATCTATAGGATCTGAAAGCAGAACCCTAAAACAGTAACACACTGTTGTTGTTAGGTGTCATCGAGTCAGTTGTGACTCACAGCGACCCCATGAACAACAGAAAGAAACACTGCCAGGTCCTCCGCCATCCTCACAATCCTTGCTATGCTTGAGCCCACTGTTGCAGCCACTGTGTCAATCCATTTCCTTGAAGGTCTTCCTCTTTTTCACTGACCCTCTACTTTACCAAGCGTGAGGTCCTTCTCCAGGGACTGGTCCCTCCTGATACCATGTCCAAATACGTTAAGACGAAGACTCGCCATTTTTGCTTCTAAGAAGCATTCTGGTTGAATTTCTTCCAAGACAGATTTGTTCATTCTTCTGGCAGTCCATGGTACATTTAATATTCTTTGTCAACACCATAATTCAAAGGCATCAATTCTTCTTTGGTTTTCCTTATTCATTATCCAGCTTGCACACGCATACGAGGTGACTGAAAATACCATGGCTTGGGTCAGGCGCACCTTAATCCTTAGAGTTACATCTTTGCTTTTTAACACATGGAAGAGGTCTTTTGCCACAGATTTGACCAATGTGTCGTTTGATTTCTTGACTGCTTCCATGGGCGTTGATTGTGGATCCAAGTAAAATAAAATCCTTGATAACTTCAATATTTTCTCCACTTATCATGATGTTGCTTATTGGTCCAGTTGTGAGGATTTCTGTTTTCTTTATGTTGAGGTGCAATCCATACTAAAGGCTGTAGTCTTTGATCTTCATCAGTAAATGCTTCAAGTCCTCTTTGCTTTCAGTAAGCAAGGCTGTGTCATCTGCATAACGCAGGTTGTTAATGAGTCGTCCTCCAATCCTGACACCACGTTCTTCTTCATATAGTCCAGCTTCTGGGATTATTTTCTCAGCGTACAGATTGAATAAGTATGATGAAAGGATACAACCCTGACACACATCTTTCCTGATTTTGAACCATGCAGTATCCCCTTGTTGTGTTCCAACAACTGCCTGTTGGTTTATGTACAGGTTCCACATGAGCACAACCAAGTGTTCTGGAATTCCCGTTCTTTGCAATATTATTGATAATTTGTTATGATCCATGCAGTCGAATGCCTTTGCATAGTCAATAAAACACTGGTAAACATCTTAGCCAAGATCCATCTGACATAAGCAATGACATCCTTCATTCCACATCCTCTTCTGAATCCAGCTTGAATTTCTGGCAGTTCCCTGTCGAAGTACTGCTGCAACCACTTTTGAATGATCTTCAGCAAAATTTTACTTGCATGTGACATTAATGATATTGTTCAATAAGTTCCACATTCTGTTGGCTCACCTTTCTTTGGAATGGGCACAAATATGGATCTCTTCCAGTCAGCTGGCAGATAGCCGTCTTCCAAATTTCTTGGCAAGTGATTGCTTCCAGGGTTGCATCCATTTGTTAAAACATGTCAATTGGTATTCTGTCAATTCCTGGAGCCTTGTTTTTCGCCAATGCCTTCAGTGAAATACCATCCGTTCTTGATCATATGCTACCTCCTGAAATGGATGAACATCAACAAATTCTTTTTGGAACAGTGACTCTGTGTATTCCTTCCATCTTCTTTGATGCTTCCTTTGTCGTTCAATATTTTGTCCATAGGATCCTTCAATATTGCAACTTGAGGCTTGAATTTTTTCTTCAGTTCTTTCAGCTTGAGAAATGCTGAGCGTGTTCTTTCCTTTTGGTTTTCTAACTCCAGGTCTTTGCACGTTTTTTACTTTGTCTTCTCAAGCTGTCCTTTGAAATCTTCTGTTCAGCTCCTTTACTTCATCATTTCTTCCACTTGCTTTAGCTACTCTACCTTCAAGAGCAAGTTTCAGTCTCTTCTGACATCCATTTTGGTCTTTTCTTTCTTTCCTGTCTCTTTAATGACCTTTTGCTTTATGTATGATGTCATTCCACAACTCTTCTCGTCTCCGGTCATTAGTGTTCAGTGTGTCAAATGTGTTCTTGAGATGGTCTCCAAATTCAGATGGAATATACTCCAAGTTCTGTTTTGGTTCTCGAGGACTTGTTTTAATTTTCTTCAGCTTCAACTTAAATTTGCATACGAGCAATTGATGGTCTGTTCTGCAGTTTGGCACGGCTTTGTTCTGACTGATGATATTGAGCTTTTTCATCGTTTCTTTCCACAGATGTAGTCGATTTGATTCCTGTGTTTTCCATCTAGTGAAGTCCATGTGTACAGTCGCTGTTAATGTTGTTGAAAAAAGGATTTGCAATGAATAAGTCATTGGTCCTGCAAAAATCTAACATGCGATCTCCTGTGTCATTTCTATCACCGAGGCCATAATTTTCCAACCACAGATCCTTCTTCGTTTTCAACTTTCGCATTCCAATCACCAGTAATTATCAATGCATCTTGATTCTGTTTGATCAATTTCAGACTGCAGAAGTTTGTAAAAAAAAAACTTCGATTTCCTCATCTTTGGCATTAGTGTTTGGTGTGAGATGTTGAATAATAGTTGTATTAACTGGTCTTCCTTGTAAGTGTGCGGATATTATCCTATCATTGACAATGTTGTACTTCAGGATAGATCTTGAAATGTTCTTTTTGATGATGAATGGGATGCCATTCCGCTTCAATTTGTCGCTCCCAGCATAGTAGACCATATGGTTGTCTGATTCAAAACAGCCAATACTAGTCTATTTCAGCTCACTAATGCCTAGGATATCAATCTTTATGCATTGTTTCACTTTTGACAACCTCCAATTCCACATTCTGATTATTAATGATGTTTGCAGCTGTTTTTCTCATTTTGAGTCATCAGCAAATGAAGGTCCTGAAAGCTTTACTCCATCCATGTCATTAAGGTTGATCCTACTTTGAGGAGGCAGCTCCTCTCCAGTTGTATATTAAGTGCCTTCCAACCTGAGGGACTCATCTTCTGGCACTGTCTTAGACAATGTTCTGCTGCTACTCATAAGGTTTTCACTGGCCAATTTTTTTTAGAAGTAGATCGCCAGGTCCTTCTTCCTAGTCTTTGGAAGCTCTGCTGAAACCTGTCCACCATGGGTGACCCTGCTGGTATTTGAAATTCTAGGGGCACAGCTTCCAGCATCATAGCAACATGCAAGCCCCCACAGTGCAACAGACTGACAGATGAGTGGCAGAGTCAACAGGCTACTCACTGGGAAACAAAAAGCAGGCAAAACGAATGCACAACAGCAAAACACCAATAGTATGGATGAATCTCAGCAATATACACGAAGTGAAAAAACTAAGAAAATACATTTTTAGGAACTCATAAATGAGAAATCTGTGAGAAAAAAGAAAGAGAACAATGAATACGGGATTTAGGATTGGGATTACCTAAGGCAGCAGTATGTGATGAAGGAAGTTTGTGTAAGTAGACAGAGGTTATCATTAAGGTCCTAGTTTTCATGTCCAGTGGTGTTTTCATGGGTGCTTGTTACATTATTAAATATTACTGGATTATAACGAATTGGGTTATAATGAATTTAATTAGGGTCTCAAAAGGGTAGTTTGACAATACCTTTTAAAACACAATGATTTTCATAAACTCTGACCAAATAATCCCACTCCTACTTCTAAAATTTTTTTCAAACTGTACAAAAATGTTTATTGCATTTATGTAAATAAAAAAAGTGAATGGTTAAATTGATGATACTGGTATTTGTAAATAACAATCTTTTTTAAGATGATGTGTGACAGTTAAGTGACTGCCCCAAACTATTTCCACCTTCTTCCTTCTTCCATGCTAACGGAACCCCAAAATCATAAGGGGTAGCAATGTGCCCAGCCCCAAGAGATGAATTATGGAGGGTCTACAGTTATGGAAAATCCTCAGCGAGGGTGAAAGAGTGTGATGGCACTCTGTTTGGTTGCACCAACCCCAGGCTTTGAGTCAGAAGTTATAGTTAGTCGTATCAGGATATGCAACCCATTCTGGCCAGGGTGGGGACACTGCTTCTGGGATCCAGAGGTGCTAGTGGTAGACGGTCTAGAGGTGATGATTGAGCTGGAAATGAGATTTTTATCAATTTATGAATAGTTCTGCGGTATGACAAATTGTACCTTCTTACACAATCCCGTAACTACAGGGACTCAAATAATGAAAAATCAAGTAACAAGAATCCCTATATTTCTTACTCATCCTCCTCCAATATGTTCTGGTGGGACTAAAAATAAAAAAAGCCAAAAGTTGTCTTAGAAGAGACTGGTAATTTTAGCTCCACCACTTACTCAGTAACTGGCAACTATTAATAGTTTATTAACAGAGTGAAAGGGTTTGTTGTTGTTGGTATTTTTAAAGCCTTAAGTGGTAAAATTACCGACCAAAGCAACTAGCTAGTTCCCTTATATTAATGTAACCTTGTGAGTGTTTGAACCCACTGGAATCTGGATCGTTACCTGCCTTTTTAAATATCTAATCTTTCAATTTTCTTCTCTTCACAGTAGTTTTCTTAGGTCCACCCTATTTCTCCCATATTTTCTCCCCTATAAATCTAATTCCAACATCATCAATCAATATTTTCTGAGCTCCAAATTGGAGCATGACAAAATACAAAGTACACCTTACTTTATATATGCCTGAAAACATAAAATAAGAATTTTCAGGCTAAATAGCACAAAGGAAGCCATTTAATAAAATGTATTTAATTCAACATGTCAAATGATTGAGATATAAAGTTGAAGATAACATGGCAACACTAAACACATACACACTAAAGGGTTTTTTGTTTTTAATAATTTTGGTTTTCCATCTCTTAGGATTTCATAAAGCAGGGCACACCTTCAGAAGTTAAAGTACAAAAACATGACAGCTTGAGTAGCACATGGAGGTGAAAGAACACTGAAGTTCTTTCTAAGCATTTAGAAATAAATGTCCTTTTAAGAGTCAAATATACTCTAAAGTTTCATGAAGAGGAGCAGTACATAGACAGGAACCTAACCTGACAAGAATGAAAGCATTTGTCAGACTAAGCTATGGTTTGTTGTTGTTTTTAGGTGCCACTGAATCACTTCCGACTCATAGTGACCTCATGAACAACAGAACGAAATGGTGCCCAATTCTGCGCCATCCTCACAATCATTGCTATGTGTGAGCCCACTGTTGTAGCCACTGTGTCAATCCATCTCTTTGAGGGTCTTCCTCTCTTTTGCTGACCCTCTGCTTGACCAAGCATGATGTCCTTCTCCAGGGACTGGTCTCTCCTGATAACATGACCAAAGTATGTGAGATGAACTCTCGCCATCCTCCCTCCTAAGAAGCATTGTGGCTGTACATCTTCCAAGACAGATTTGTTCATTCTTCTGGCAGTCCATGGTATATTTGATATTCTTTGCCAACATCAATTCTTCTTCAGTCTTCCTTATTCATTATCCAGATTTCACATGCATATGAGGTGACATTGCTTGGGTCAGGCGCACCATAGTCCTCAAAGTGACATCTTCGCTTTTCAACACTTAAAAGAGGTCTTTTTCAGCAGACTTGCCCAATGCAACGTGTCGTTTGATTTCTTGACTGCTGCTTGACTGCGCTGATTGTTGATCCAAGTAGAATGAAATCCCTGACAATTTCTTCACCATTTATCGTGGTGTTGTTTATGGGCCCAGCTGTGAAGATTTTCATTTCGTTCACATTCAGGTGTCATTCATACTGAGGGCTGCAGTCTTTTATCTTCATCTCTGCATGGTGGAAAAATGTGGTGACAGAGTATTTTTAACTTCGTAAATCCCTAAAACTTTTAATTAGAAAGTATTTGACTTCTTTCACTTTGGGGGAGGGTAGGAAAGTGAAACATGACGGGGTTAAAAAAAGCCAAAACCCAGTGTTACAAAAATGGCCCCTAAATTCACCCTTCCAGGCAGGCTCTAGTGTCTGACCTACCCAAAAGGTGCTCTTCTTACAATCTGGTTTCACAACTTTCACACCTAGAGGATCACTCCACTCTCAAGCTACATGACCATCTTCCCTAGTCAACAGATTTGTCACTGTAAACTAACTGTTGCTATGTGAGTAGCTTTGAACAAGCAATACAGCTCAAATCTCACCCAGACTGCCTGGGCCAGCTCCTTAATCTGTGAGCACTAACCACACCTCACCTAAGAAGCAAATTTGTGAGGATTAGCAGGCACGGGGCATTCATGGTGGGTATTCAATTGATGTGAGCTTTAGCTGTTTGTTGAGGTGCCGTCATACCATGGGGTCATCCTCCCTTTTTGGGAATATTGCAGGGTGGAGAATGGACTTGAGTAGGCAAGGCTAGATCATCACTGCTCTCTGAGCACCTCTCCTGACCTCCCCACAATCCCGGTGCCTCAGTGCTTCCAAAACAACCACTAAATTGCTACTCTATCTCAGGAGACATCTAGCTCAATTGGCATAACATAGTTCATAAAGAAAATGTTCTACATCCTACTTTGGTGAGTAGCATCTGGGGTCTTAAAAGCTTGTGAGTGGCCGTCTAAGATACTCCACTGGTCCCATCCCATCTGGAGCAAGGGAGAATGAAGAAAACCAAAGACACAAGAGAAAGATTAGTCCCAAGGACTAACTGGCCACAACTACCACAGCCTCCCCCAGACCGAGTCCAGCACAACTAGACGGTGCCCGGCTACTACCACCAACTGCTCTGACAGGGATCACAACAGAGGGTCCCAGACAGAGCTGGAGATAAATGTCGAAAACACTCTAATTCACAAAAAAAGACCAGACTTACTGGTCTGACAGAGAGTGGAGAAACCCCGAGAGTATGGCCCCCGGACACCCTTTTAACTCAGTAATGAAGTCACTCCTGAGGTTCAACCTTCAGTCAAACATTAAACAAGCCTGTAAAACAAAACAAGACTAAATGGACACCCCAGCCCAGGGGAAAGACGAGAAGGCAGGAGGGGACAAGAAAGCTGATAATGGGGATCCCAAGGTCGAGGAGAGTATTGACACGTCACGGGGTTGTCAACTAATGTCGCAAAACAATCTATGTGTTGTTTAATGAGAAGTAATTTGCTCTGTAAACCTTATCTCAAGTACAATAAACAAAAAAAGAAAAAAAAAAAAGCTACTCTGACCTTTCAATAGCTTCCCATTGTGCTCTAAATATCGAATCGGTAAATTAGCTTTTAATGAAAAAAATAAAACAACCTGTATGAGTCTCTCCACCTACCTTGTCACTGCCTCCACTTCTCCAGTCATATTCTCTACCTCAGGGCCTTTGCCCACATCTTTTGCTCCCTTTTCTTCAATCCTTTTCTCCTCTATGCCTTATCTAGACCTCTTATCCCAGTTCACATCCTTCCTCCCCCCGCCTCTCTAATCCCTCAGATTGCTGCCATGTGTCCCAAGCACTGGACACTTTTCCATTTTAGCACTCACCAGTCATCACCTTCACTTCTATCTCCCTGGATAAAAGCCTCACGAGCAAAGCTGTTGCTCATCATTACATCCCCAGCACATAGCTCAACACGTATGGAATGAACAAACTGTCGGCATCATCAAAGAACAACTTATATGGCATGGTTTAGTTTGCTTTTTAAAGGCGGGCATTTCAATCAATGTGCCTCTTCCTGTTCCTAAGGCTAAACCTAAACGTGACAGACCCCACATCTACTAACAGAAGTTTTAATTCAGTGAGTTGAATCTGACAAGCTTCCCGATTGTCCACTCTTCCCCCTGCTCCTGTACCCTAAAGAAAACAAGCTGGGTTAGATGGACAAAACATAGTAAATTAGACTCCAGGAAGGAGGTGCCATGGTGACTTTAAAATGGCAGAAGGCGTTAACAGTGTAATAAACTCTTCTCTGCCTCTCCTCACCCTATACTCCATCTTCAAACCCCAAATTTTCTCCTTCTCAGGGTTCCCACTGGAAATCTAGTAAGGGGGACATGAGGACCAAAAACAGACACAACTGTTGCCCTCATGGTGATCAGACTAGTGAACAAGACACTCACAGACTATTAAACTGCCACCTTGACTAGGGCTCTGAGACTCGGTGATGTCATAGCAACCTTGACCCAGATAAGGTAAAAACCAGTGTGTGAGATCTAAAAGACGCATGAAGTGGCAGGGTTTACTTCTGCAAAGGGGAAGGAACATTCTGGAAAGTGTAAAGGTGCTGTGAGATGCCCAAGTAAATCATGGCGCCCCAGGTCCAGAAAGCAGCAGAGCCCTACACTCACAAGGCCATGGAAGCAATCCTAGACATGACCACATCTGCTTTTTGAATGTGACTCTACACCCTTAACTAATGGTAAGGTTTAACGGGTTAGGTACGTTTTATCTTCCCAACACAGCTTGAAGCTTGATTAAAAGACGCTGGAGAGATTAAGGAAGATGAACAACGTCACATTTCTAGGACAGTGCCTGCCCAACGTATTTATTTCGTGCTCTTCCAAGTTGCCTAAGAGACTACAATTCCAAATCACTGTTAGGCGAGACACCTGAAGCCCCAGTATGGTCCTAGATGTATCACTATGCAGTTTTACAGAAGAAATCAGTAACTCGAGTTACTTCTTCAGATGTACCATCAGCCAAGGAGTCAGTCCTCTGAAAGTTTAATGTACTTTTGGAAATTTCTGTTCTTTCCTAGACATTTCATGTAGACATTGATATGACCTAGAACCCAATCTGCAGAATTAAAAAAAATAAAACACTCCTGACAGATGAATGCCTCCTTTGTGAGTTCTGGGAAGATCTGTATGGCACAAATTGAAAACAAAACTGCTTTTCAAGTGTTTTATCCTACTAACCTCACCAATAACCCTACCTGAATAAGCCGCATTAACTACGCTTTTTCTTAGTTTTTTGGCTCTAAAAACCTATTTCCTAGTTTGCAGTTTGACCAATGATGTGTAAGGCTTTCCCCAGTAGATACCAGATCCCCAAATATATAATTCAAGGCAAACTTTTACCACTTATATAAACTGGATAGAAATGAATGGCCCAAAAAATCTTTGCTAACTGTTCATTATTTCCTATAGTATTCAAATACTCCAGAGACGATTCAGAGAACCTAAGCAAAACAGAAGCAATAAATTTTTGAGCATTTTTCATCTACTGACTTGTAAAGCCTCCCCTGCCCCATGGCTAACAGTAAGTAAAGCAGCTTGTTACACAAGAGTCAGAATGTCAAGTGCTATACTTGCACTCTTTATGAAGTCACACACATTTACACATTAGATTCAAAGGGTCTGAACAAACAGCTTCATTATGGGATGAAACTTTTCACAGGTTTCAGGTTACTGAACTCTTATCCTGAATACAGCACATCTACAGCGCAGACTTTTAAGTGAAGAAGTCACGTATCTATACCTGCTTGTTGAATTTCACCCTTTTATTTCTATCTTTCTTCTGTCTTCAGCGGTTTCTTTCCTTCTTTTAAATCAGGAAAGTAATCATCTAAAGATAAGTGGACATCTTGGGATAACCTTGGCAAACTGGACTAGCTCTTGAAGGTTCTTACTTCCCCCAGTACAGTGTCGACGGGGCCAAACTCTTGGACAAGACAGACCTAATTCCTACTCAGTGTGGACACGATGCAAACGTTAACGTTTAAACTGCTAAAAACTATGCAGTTTGCAGTCTCAACTTCACATTACCAGGAAGTCCATTCTGATCTCTACTTTTTCATCTTATTTTGTCTTTGTGTCCTTTACTTGTACTGCCAACAAAAATCCTTTGGGGGAAAAATAATCAAAAGCTGTAGTGTGACCAGCGGGAATCCTCAATCGAGACATCTTTACAGCTTCAGAGTACCTGAAGCCAGCAGGTTAACATGAAACTTCTCCCTAGATATCAATTTTTCACCAAACATTTAACATTAAAACAAAGTAGTACAAAACATGCACTCATTTAACACGAGACTTCCCTCACATTCCTGCTGTCAACTGTGCGACTATCCAACTTTGAGCTCTACATTAAAACCGGGTTACCTTTGCCGTAAGAGCAACTATAATCCTTAAAACGTCTGATATAGCCAAACCACGTACCATCTTTACGGACAACTCACATACAAACCTTTAACAAGCTTTTCAATAGGTGATACTATTTTGCCAAAATGAAGGTGGATGGACATTAGCTTAACTGCACTGACATTTACATTTCATTTCTTGTCATATCCAGCCAGCTTGTGTGAAGATTCAAATGTACAAAAAACAAATTTAAAAAGTATATGAAGACAGTAATTAACCTAACAGGTTTCTGAGTGGTAATAACACAGGCTTTTTAAACAGTAACCTGGCACAAATTCCCATGTAATGGTTTTAAAATCTTAGAAACAAGGGATGAGTTCACTTGCTTAGGTTATTTGAAATACAACTTTATTCTGGTTCTAAACGAAAAGGAATGGGAATGACAGGAACAAACAAGATTTCACCACTGAATATTGTGATGTGACTGTAGCAGTCTTATATTTGAAACTCAAGAAGGAAACAACTGCGTTCCAAAACAGCTAAATATGCAGGTCCAAAAAAAATGAAGGTTTTTTTAACTGCCACATTCACTCCGAAGCCCATTCATCTCCTTCAGCATCCCAAAGATTATTATATAGCTAAAGTGGCAAACACGCTGCACCACTGACATCACAGGACAGTTGCCTATAAAACTAGACTTCTGACGCTGGGCTCCAGTTTCGCTCTCTCACAGGTCATCATCCTCATCCGGGAGAGCAGTTGTCTGCGCGACCTAGAGAAAGAGAGTAAGAGGTTAATAAGGTCAGACTGAAATCGTGAGGAAAGTAACATGCCAAATCTAAGCGCATTAATGGAAATTTTAACGTGATACCTCTAAATCATGCTCATATTGTGCTGCCAAAGCCGGGTCCATGACAACCTCTGGTGGGGCAAGAGCAGGCATGGCAACAAACTCCAAGTTAGGGTCTCCAATTAGTTTTCTAGCAAGCCAAAGGAAGGGCTTTTCAAAGTTGTAGTTACTTTTGGCAGAAATGTCATAGTACTGTTTAAAAAAAAGTAAAATTAGTGTTTTTAAAACAGTTACTAAAACAATTACTCAGGGGACATTCCAAGCTACAAAAAAAATTTTCAATCCATACATAAAAAAGGCATTTATAAATCAGTGTCACAGACCTATGTACAATTTTACCTAACAATCATAACTTTGTAAATTAAGAAACATACCTGAAGATTCTTCTTTCGGTGGAAGACAATGGATTTTGCCTTAACTTTCCTGTCCTTAATGTCCACTTTGTTGCCACACAACACAATGGGGATGTTTTCACATACTCGAACCAGATCCCTATGCCAGTTAGGCACGTTCTTATAAGTAACTCTCGATGTTACATCAAACATTATAATGGCACACTGGGCTGCAAGGAAAATTTGTAATGATTAGTATACACCTAGGAGTTTACTACACAGACGAGAAATGGTAAGGGCTATGGACTAGAATTAGTGTCACCTCAGGCCTGCTCTGGGTCATCTAGAGCTCTCAATTTCAAATGCTCCTCCAATTCTGAAAATCTTAAACTATAATGGTATTGCTTAAAATTCATTTTTTTAAATTTTACTGTGCTTTAAGTGAAAGTTTACAGCTCAAGTTAATTTCTTATTCAGAAATTTATACACGTATTGTGACATTGGTTGCAATCCCCACAATATGACAGCACGCTCCCCCTTTCCACTCCGGATTCCATGTCCATTCATCCAGTTCCTGTCCCTTACTGCCTTCTTGCTTTTGGGCTCCTTTGCATTTTTTTTAACACAGCTTGAAAGACTAAGTTAGTCACTGTATAAATCTCTTCTCCTATACTACCATCCACAAATACTTCATTAGCACTGCCTCATCCCAAAAAAAGTATCCAAAGTAGATAAAGAATAAAACAGCATCCTAGAGAAGCCCCCTTCTATATTCTGAGGGTCTAGCACAGAACCTGGAAATTCCTATTCAAACAAACAAACAAAAAAAAACCTCATTAAATTTACTGTATATTATACCTCTATTTCAAAAACCTCAGGTAAGTCTACATATTGACCTGCAGGGATGGTCATGATATAGTTAAAAACACAACAAACTACGAAGTAGTTATAGCATGATATAATTTTTTTTTTTTTTTTTTTTTAAAAACAAACCCTTTTGGGTTCATTTCTACATTTTCAAAGCCAGAGGCATAAAAGGATTCCAAATAATTCTGCATGAGGAAAGTGAGATTTCAGGAAAAAATGAGTATTTTCTTTATTCATCTTTGTTTTGCTTGGTGCTACAATGAGCATTTATTTCCTTTACAGTTCCTAACCACTCTGAAAAAAAGTATTCTGTAAAAATTGGCATGAAGAAGAAATTAGTTGTTCTTATACCACATTTGTAAGATTGAGAACCCAGCTCCTCTGATCTTAAGATCTGGTCAAAGTGACTTTAATGAAACGGACAAGAAATAATCCTTGATAACCACCAAGATGTACCAAATAAGTTGCGACAGCTTGTCCGCTGCTTATTGTTACTGCTTTTAAATTTTGAGCCTCACTGTAAGTCATAATTTTTTCTTTTTCAAAACAACGCCTAGCATGACAAAGTATGGAATCAAACAACATAGAACAACTTCTGTAGTTCCTCTCCCCCCCCCACCCAAAACAACAGTAAGCTCCCTGTGGGCAGCATGTCTTTTTCAACTTAAAAATTATATAATTCCCAGTACACCCAGAATTAAGCAAATATTTGGTGGACTAGACCTTTGAGACTGAAGTACAAATCCTCTCCCAAACCACTCAAGTCACAAATGAGACACCTACCTTGGATATAATAGCCATCTCTCAGTCCTCCAAATTTTTCCTGACCAGCTGTATCCCACACGTTGAATTTAATCGGTCCTCTGTTAGTATGGAACACAAGAGGATGGACCTCAACACCCAAGGTGGCTGAAACACAAACATTTCAGATTAGTCACTGAATTTATCCACCTCATAAAAATTTCCAGACCCTTCTCTCCCGCCACATACCTACATACTTCTTCTCAAATTCACCAGTCAGATGACGTTTCACAAACGTAGTTTTTCCAGTACCACCATCACCAACCAATACGAGCTGTTGGGATACAATTTTCCTTCAAAAAACCAACTCAAAACATGTTTCACAAACCTGGAATCACATAGTTCTTAAAATTCTCTGGACACCATTTTAACTGAGAAACTGATAGGTACACTTAGCTATTACGTGGTCTCGTTACATCTAAGTGATGTAAGCAAACCACACACGAGCACAACTTTCATATAATGTTCTCCCCTTCCACTCAAATGACGGTCAACTCCTTGGAGGCAGCATGTCTTTTTTAACAATTATGTAACCCCCACGGCGGTCAGCAGTATTAAGTTTCCTCATCTGTAAAACACGGCCGACACCCCCCTCGTTATGGAGAGAATTAAAGGACCTCACGCACTATCAGCACACACAAAGCGGACGGTCAGCAAACGTTGGCAGTGACTGAGTAACCTTGTCTAACGAGAGCCGTCTCCTCCGGACTAGCACCTTTCCCCCGGGCCCCTCCTGCCCGCCCCACGGACAGCACCAACCCAGAGGGCCCACCACGTACTTTAAACTGGACTTGGGGTTCTCCTTGGGCAGCCATCGTGATGGTCCTGCAAAGGAAGGGCGGACTGCGTGACGCGGCCGGCGGGCGCCACATGGCCGGCCCCGCTCCCAGCCTCCCCGGACGCTCCACGTGCCGCCGCGACCACAAAGGCCGCTGCCCATTCATCCCGCGGGCGGACGGCGAGGGCGGCGGTGCACGGACGCCATGACGGCCCTTCCCCACGCCTGAGACGCCCGGCTGGGCCTGGTGGGCCCAGAGCTGGGCGCGGCCGAAAGCGCCTGGTCACGGTGCCGCCGGGAAGGCCGCGGCGCGGTCTGCACCCCCGGAGGCCGCCCCGGAGCCCCGCTGCCCGCCCGGAGCTCGACAGAAGCGCAAGGACCCCGGCCCCGGGTCTGCGGGAAGCAAAGCGCGCCAAGAGGGCGGTCGCCCGCCC
>NW_004444067.1:6548684-6575876 GCF_000243295.1 Trichechus manatus latirostris | reverse complement strand
GACGCCTGCCTGTCGCGCCCTTCTCCCGCCGTGACTCAGAGCCGGAGAAGGGGCTGTGGGCCTGGGCGGGAAACTCTGGGCGCGGCCCGGCCCACGCGGAGCCCCGGGTCCTCAATTCCGGGGGCTGGGTGACTCGGCGTAGCGACCCACGCATACCAGTTCTCTGGTCGTGCGCCATGTTGCAGGAAGGCCCCCGTTTGTCCCAGGCTGGGAGCCTCTTTCCGACCTTTTATGTCACCATGTGCTGCCCGCAGTCTGCCCACGGTTTAGTTTAGGAAGAGTCTCAAATACTTGGGAGAATGAACGAATTAGTCAATCCTAAACCACTACTAATCCAAACCAAAAAGGACCCAAACCCCTTGCCTTCCAGTCCACTCCGACTCATGGCGACCCCGTGTCAGAGGAGAACTGGGCTTCATATGGTTCTCAGTGCTTCGTGGAGTTTCCTCAGCTGTAATCTTTTCTGGAAGCCGACCGTTGTTGTTGTTAGATGCCATAGAGTTGATTCTGACTCCTAGGGACCCCATGTGACAGAGTATAACTGCCCCATAGGGTTTTCTAGGCTATATCTTTATGTGAGAAGATGGCCAGGTCTTCCTCCTGCGGAGCCACTGCGGGGGTTCAAATTGCCAATCTTTCGTTTAGCAGTGGAGCACTTAACCATTGTGCCACCAGGGCTCCGTATGGAAGCACATTGCCAGGCCTTAATTCTGAGGTGCCATTGGGTTGGCTGGAACCACCAAATAGCCTGTCACAAACTGCTTGTGACAGTAAGGGACTTTATCCCTAATCTAAACGAAAATAAAAAACCGCAAACCCATTGCTATCAAGTTGATTCAGACTCATGGTGACCCTATAGGACTGGGTAGAACTCCCCTATGGGGATTATTTGACTCCACGGCAGTGGGTTTGGTTTTTTTTTTTTTTTGGTTTAATCTTTACAGAAGCAGACTGCCATGTCTTTCTCCTGCAGAGCAGCTAGTGGGCTCCAACCACGGACCCTTCGGTTAGCAGATGAGTGCTTAACCACTGCACCACCAGAGCTCCTAACTCCTAATCAAAACCAAAACCAAATCCTTGGCTGTCCGTTGATTCTGACTCATGGTGATGTGGTATGTATCATCTGTGCTTGCTCTTCTGGGCCTATCTGCTCCATTTCAAAGGTGTTTGCCTTAAAACACCCTACACTGACATGGGCTCATTAATATAACAAAGAAAGAAAACCCATTCCCAAATGGGATTACTTCCACAGGTATTAAAAAAAAAAAAAAAGGAAAACCCATTGCCTTCCAGTAGAGTGGATTCCACCCCATATGGTTTCCAAGGAGCAGCTGGTGGATTCAAACTGATGACCTTTTGGTTAGCAGCCAAGCTCTTAACCACTGAGCTACCGGGGCTCCATACTCCTAACCTAGGGCCTACCAAATCCAGGTCTACATCCCAGTCTCTTCAGAGCTCAATCTTCTTACTCCCAGGCCTCAATCAGCACCAATATCAGTTGCCATGGAGTCCCTTCTGACGCATGGGGACCCCATATATGTCAGAGTAGACCTGTGCTCCATAGGGTTCTCAATCAACGGAGTCGCCTCTGGGTAAACTGCAATTTCCAACCTTTCAGTCAGCAGTGGAGGAAGGGATGAATGAAGCAAGGATTGATAGTTACTTTCCCATCATGAAACACCAGCCACTTTTGTCTTAATGCATCTGATCAGTCAGCCTTTGTGGCTATATCCAGTTAATAGAATGAGGAAATTTTCTGTTGGCAGATGTTCTAATCGTAGTTAAAAACCTGGATGCTTGCTGGAGAGGTTGTGGAGAGGCTGGAACACTTATACACTGTTGGTGGGAATGTACAATGGTACACCCACTTTGGAAATTGCTTTGGCACTTCCTTAAAAAGCTAGAAATAGAAGTACCTCGGAATACATCCTAGAGAAATAAGAGCCATCACGCAAATAGATATATGTACACCCATATTCATTGCAGCACTGTTCACAATAGCAAAAAGATGGAAACAACCTAGGTGCCCATCAACAGACGAATGGATAAACAAATTATGATATATCCACACAATGGAAAACTACACAATGATAAAGAACAATGATGAAGCTGTGATACATCTTATAACACGGAGGAAGCTGGAGGTCATTATGCTGAGTGAATTTAGTCAGTCACAGAAGGACAAATATTGTATAAGACCACTATTACAAGAACTCAAGAAAAGGTTTAAACACAGAACAAAACATTCTTTGATGGTTACGAGGGTGGGGAGGGAGGGTGAGGGTTATTCACTAACTAGATAGTAGATAAGAATTATCTTAGGTGAAAGGAAGGACAGCACACACTACAGAGGAGTCAGCACAACTGGACTAAACCAAAGCTAAGAGTTTCCTGAATACAATCAAACACTTTGAGGGACAGAGTAGCAAGGGTAGGGATCTGGGGACCATGCTTTCAGGGGACATCTAGGTCAACTGGCATAGCAAAGCTTATTAAGAAAATGTTCTGCAGCCTGCATTGGTGAGTGGTGTCTGGGGTCTTAAAAGCTTGCAAGCAGCCATCTAAGATGCATCAATTGGTCCCAACCACCTGGAGTAAAGGAGAATGAAGAACACCAAAGACACAAGGAAAGTATTAGCCCAAGAGACAGAAAGGGCCACATAAACCAGAGACTTCATCAGCCTGAGACCAGAAGAACTAGATGGTGCCCAGCTACCACCAATGATCATCCTGACAGGGAGCACAACAGAAGAGTCCCTGACAGAACAGGAGAAAAGTAGGGTGCAGAACTCAAATTCTAGTAATAAGATCAGACTTAATGGTCTGACTGAGACTGGAAGAACCCTGGAAAGCATGGCTCCTGGATTCTCTATCAGCCCAGAACTAAAACAATTTCCAAGGCCAACTCTTCAGACAGGGATTGGACTGGACTGTGGGACATAAAGTGATACTCGTGAGGAGTGTGCCTCTTGGCTCAAGTAGATACAAGAGACTAAATGGGCAGCTTCTGTCTGGCAGTGAGATGGGAAGGCAGAGAGAGGAGCTGGTTGAATGGACATGGGGAATCAGGGGTGGAAAGGAGGAGTGTGCTGTCACACTATGGGGAGAGCAATTAGGGTCACATAACTATGTATAAATTTTTGTACGAGAAAAAATTAAAAAAAAAAACCTGGGTGCAATCAATAAGTTTTCAGGTTCCTGACACTTGTGAGGAGAAAGTGGTGAGCAGTCCAGACCAGATCCTGCACTCACAGAACTCACATGCCATGGGGTTATCTACCTCATAGGGTCTACACGGGTAGAAAATGAGATAAACCACAGGCTCAACAAGTATTAGCTATTATTATTATTAGCAAAGATGTGGGCAGAATGGAGTCCTCCAACCTTATCTTCTAAGTCTAAAGTCAGGTTTTTGGCATTTGTGTGGAGAGCCACAGATTCTTTTAACTGATGTATTGGTGCCTCCTCCCCAATTCATTTCTGGCAGCAAGAACAGACAGCTAATTGCTGGGATCAGACTAGCCAAGTTCTCCAGGAAAGATTTCACCATGGGAACTCTTCTTTGAGCGAAGAAAACCCGAATGACCATGAGGAAGTTAGCCACATAGTTCTGGACATACTTACAAGCAAATCTATTGGGAACTCAGGTGACACAGATTGTTACAACACATCGGAGGACCTGCCTGCTGGGAACTCAAGTCAAAGGTCCTGAAAGGACCCTCAGGAAAAAGCCAAGGGAAGACTCAGATGCTGCTGGTGGGAGTTTGAATTGTTATGGCCTGTTTGGAGAACAGAAACTAATAAAACCAAAATGTTCTTAGCTGTGACCCTGGATTTCCATTTCAAGGTAGATGCACTACAGTTAAGCTCACACATTTGCGCTAGGAGACACAACGCTGACTCTAACTCCATCTGAACACAGAGTAATCCAAAATAGCAGCATTACAGTTAGTAAAAATGAGTGATTTAAATATATAAACATACTCAAATTTTAATGCCATTTCATGTTGAAGGCTAATCATTAAGCAAATAAAACATTTACCAACTACAGGGCCAGGCCTTCCCAAACAGGCAAGTTTCCACAGACTTGGTTGACTTTGCAAACCGTTAAGAAGCTCTTCTTAAAGACTTAATTATCTAACTCAGTCACCAGTCAAGGGAAATACCTCACTCAGTTTTCTACATGGGGGCACAACAATGAACAAATTACACATTACTTTTCAATCGCTATGAGTTGGAATTGACGGCAACTGGTTTGGTTTTTGGTCTCAGCATTAGCATCAACATTATTTTCCTTAAAAGCAAAATAGTGAGATTTGCCATATATCCATGCCATATGGTCATTCAAGCACTGATCTCTTTCATCTAAAGATCAGATTAGTACATACACACACACACCCATTGCCATAGTCAATTCCGACTCATAGCGACCCTACGGACAGAGTAGAACTGCCCCATGGGGTTTCCAAGGAGCGGCTGGTGGATTCCAACTGCCAACCTTTTGGTTAGCAGCTGAGCTCTTAACCACTGTGCCACCAGGCTTCCCAGATTAGTGCAGAAGGTACAAACTAGTGGCCCATGTACTAACTCCAACTCTGAGAGGTGTTGTTTGACCTATGCCAGGGTAGGTCACAACATGCTTTGTATCTGAACTAGTTGCCAGCATTTAAAAACGTGATGGTTTTAAAATACGCCCACAAATTCTTTGATATTCCTCCCCTCAAAAGGTTGAGCCTTATTCCCCGCTCCTTGAGTGTGGGCGTGGATGGGTCTTAGTGACTCATTTTTAACAGATGGACTATGTCAGAATGGACAGTTGTGACTTCAGGACTCAGTCATAAAAGCCCCGAGGCTTCCACCTGGCTTCTTGGATCACTCACACTGGGGAAGCCAGGTGCCATATTGTCAGGACAAGCATGCACCTATGTGTCTGGAAAAATTGAACCTTGCCCACAATGAGTCAGGCCTTTGCCCTTGGCTTTAGGTAATCTCTAGTCTCTGTTTGCCTGGGGAACTTGGGTCTCATGGAATAGTCTAACAATGTGATTTCAGATGGGGGCTGGCCACACCTGACAGTCTTAGGGTGGGGCCATGTCAGAAAGACCAACAACGTGACAACAATGTGAAGGCTTTGGGGCAGCAGCACCAGACAACCTGAAGACTGAGATCAATCAATCAATCACTCAATCTTCCTACATAAAGGACTCGCAATAACAACTCTGAACACTGGGGCTTGGGTGAGCTTCCCTGGTCGTCAATACTCTGTGTGTGTTGTCACACATCAACACCCATCCCATCCTGACTCCACGAGGAGAGGACAATGAAAGCTCCATGTTTGATACATGCCACGGCCTGGCACTTAGTAGGTGCTCAAACAATATTTCTTGAATGAACTCACGCATCCTTAACTTCTTGTTGTTATTAGCTGCTATCGAGTTTGATCCCAACTCATGGCAGCCCCATGTATACTGCAATAAAACACTGCCCAGTCCTGTGCCATCCCCATGCTTGGTTGCAGATTAGACCATTGTGCTCCATAGAGTTTTCATTGGCTGATTTTTAGGAGTAGATTGCCAAGCCTTTCTTCCTGGTCTGTCTTAGTCTGGTAGCTCTGCTGAAACCTGTTCAGCATCATAGCAACACACAAGCTCCATTCACAGACAGGTTGTAGTGCGCATGAGAAGCACTGGCCAGGAATCGAACCTAGGGTCTCCAGTGTGGAAGGTGAGAATTTTACCACTAAACCACCACCGCTCTCAAGTAGTTTATCGGATAGTGATGATTGCTAAGGAGAAAAATAAAGCAATGAAGGAAGATGCAGCGTGTCAAGAGGAAAGGGTGGCCGTGCAGGTAGGGTGGCCAAGAAGTCTTCACTAAGATAGCAATGTTTGAGCAAAGATCGGCAGAAGGTGACGGACGGCGTCACGGATATTTGAAGGAAGAGAATTCCAGGCAGAGGGAATAGCATGTGCTAAGGCCCTGAAGGAGAAGCCTGCCTGGAGTTGTCAAGGAACAGCAAGGAGGCTAGCATGGAGCAGATGTGCAAAGTAAGAGGAGATGATGAGCTCAGAGAGGTTGGGAGGGGCTCACACTTGGACTTTGGGCAAATTCAGGGTCTTATGATGAGTGCAAGAGCCTCCCATGTTAGGGAAAATTATTGCTTCTTTGAGCAAGAGGAACTTTAAGAGCAGATGCTAGGCAGTTCACGATAGGACAGAATGCTTTCTCTGAAAGAGAGTTTTCTTAGTCGAGTCTAAAAAAGGAGGATAGAAAACACCCTAAGAAAACATAAGTGTATAACAGGACTTCTCAGAGGTTGAGAGAACCCTGGGCCTCTTCTACTATATTTATATTTTTAAACACTATATATAATAAAAATTCCAGCATATATATATATATATATATATATTTCTGTTTTTCATGCTGACAAAAATGGTACATTTTAAATGCTTACTTTCAATAAAATTAACTCTTACTAACATACTAATAATCGATGCAACATAACTGGGCTATTTATAAGGAAATATGAGTTCCTGGGTGGTGCAAACGGTTAACCTGCTCGACTGATAACTGAAAGGTTAGCAGTTCAAGTCCACCCAGAGGTGCCTCAGAAGAAAGGCCTAGGGATCTCTTTCTGAAAAGTCACCCACTGAAAACCCTATGGAGCACAGTTCTACTCTGACGCACATGGGGTCGCCAAGAGCCAGAATCAACTCGATGGCAACTGTTTTTTTTCCTTTAATTTTTAAACTTAGCATCATGATAAACTAAACAAGGATAATCGAGTGGTTAAGAGCTTGGCTGCTAACCTAAAGGCGGGCAGTTTGAATCTACCAGCCACTCCTTGGAAACCCTACAGGGCAGTTCTACTCTGTCCTATAGGGTCACTATGAGTTGGAATCAGGTTTGTTTCTTCTTCTCGGTTTATTGCATTTAAAAACACCATAAAGCTTCATTCTCATTTAAATTTACACTCTGTATCCAGAATGAGGAGAAGACAAAACGAATTCTAACCTTGGCTTCAACTTGTGATCAGAATAAGCATCCCTATTGTCAACTGGCAATAATTACCAATTCTTTAGAGGTCTGAATTTGAGTGGATTTTTTAAACCTCCCCTATTACTTTGTTGAGTCCAGCAAAAAGAATTTAGAATCACAGCATTTTAGAAGAGGTAGGAACTTTACTCTTTACTGTGTTGAAGTCCAAACTCTGCTGCGGGTATGTAACCTTGCACAAGCAGTTCAAAGCCTGTGTGCTTCAGTTCTTCCATCTGCAGTATCAACAGGGCCATCTCACTGGGCGGTTGGAGGTTAAATGAGTTAGAGTATGGCGGTTACTCTGGAGCCACTGGGACAATCTACCTCAGGGCCATCTCACTGGCGGTTCCTCTGTCTGAAGGGCTCTTTACCCAGATATCTGCATAGCCTGGTCCTTTTCCTCCTTCAAGTTTTTGGTCCAATGACACCTTATTGGTGAGGCCTGCCCTAACCCATTGGTTATTGAATTATGCCCTCTAAAAATATGTGTTATAAATCCTAACCCCTATACCTGTGGAGGAACCCTGCTGGCCCAGTGGTTAAGCACTCGACTGCTAACTAAAAGGTCGGCGATTCAAATCCACCAGCCCCTCCTTAGACATCCCATGGGGCAGTTCTAGTCTGTTCTACAGGGTTGCTCTGAGTCAGAATCCACTGGACCAGAAGGCAATGGGTTTGGTTTTTTGTTTTTAAATATCTGTGAAAGTAATGCCATTTGGGAATGGGCTCTTTGTTTTGTTAATGAGGGCATGTCAGTATAGGGTATGTTTTAAACTAAAAACACCTTTGAGATAGAACAGATAGGCACAGAGAAGCAAGCAGAGACGGGGAAGATAGATGCCACACTACGTGAAGGTCACCAAGGAACAGAGGAACAGAGGCTGAAAAGACACAAGGATCTTCTCCCACAGCCCACAGAGAGACAAAGCCTTTCCCTAGAGCCAGCACCGAATTTGGACTTTTAGCCTCGTAAATGGGAGAAAATGGATTTCTGTTTGTTGAGGCCATTCACTTGTGGTATTTCTGTTATAGCAGCCCTAGATAACTAAAACATCATCCCATTAAAACTTGCCACCCCCCTCCTTGCAACTCAAATCTCCCTAACTCTGCTGTACTGATTTATACATTTAGCCAGGGACAGATTACCCAATAAGCAGGTATGCATATGCTTAGGGCATCAACAACACAGGGGCACCAGTTGTCCAGAGCAACGACCCACAGATGCCAAGCAGACAGGACATAAGTAAAAGGGAGCGCCGCAGTGGAAGGGAACTGGCAGGGCACTAAACAAAACTGATACCAGCTCCAGCGCATGAGAATGTGCTCACTAGAAATAAAGTTCACACAGGGTTATGAGGGTGCACACACGCAAAGTTGTTTAAGCTATGAGGTCCCTACCACTTTAACACCTTCGTTGACATCTGTCTCCTATGGTAACCTCCCATGTAATTGAAATTCCTTATCTCAGTGGGTCTCTTGGGAGTATCCTATTTCTTTCTAATAAAGAGGTGGGGATAGGCTGCCGAGTCTAACTCTTGCTACACTGACCCAATATGCAACTGGATCCAACATGGGCAGTTACTGGGCAAGGATGGACTATATTAACAGATAACAGGTCTCTGATCCATTTTGAAAGAACCGTCTTGGACCTTGGTCTGCTGATCTAGCACCTCCAGCTATGCTGGAGGGCCAGGAATGCTGTTTGCCATGATACAAACACAAGGGTACGCTCTTGTGCATGTCCTGGTAAACAACCAATGGGAACTCCAGTCCCAGACGACACATAGAAGTCAACCACTGCAATGAATTCAATCAAGTTCCCTTTTAACTGTAAGCATGTACATACAGTTATGTACTAAACTCACTGCCTCATTTTCTTTGTTGTAGAATACGTGGAATATTCTTTTTGTAGACAACGTGGTCTATAGTAAAAATCTTAGTACTCCGCATCCACTAAAAATTTTATAATCCAGTTCATCTCATTCTGCTAAAATAGTATACGCCACTTCTGCGTTCAATTACTGATATTAAAGTCGCATTTAAAAAGAAGTTACATGGTGGATAGCTAACACACACACGTGTGTGTGTGTGTGTATATATGTATATACATATATATATATATATATATATATAACTCACATATCTCGTCTGAATGCATGATTAAGCAGAGGGAGCACCACAGATTAGCAGTGTTTAGGGCCCTCACATGCCTTATCTCACCCTGCCTTTAGCCCTTAAAAGTCAGATGTGCCTATAAAGAGTTACCAACAGAGCTGAATTCCTCCTGAAATCAGAAAACAGATGAGAAAACTCGTATGATTGACTAATCTAGTTCAAGTCAACCAAAAACACAGATACATGGATGGGGAGAAGCAATACAAACATTAACAGATCACAATAACCAAAAGGTGGAAAGAACCGAAATGTCCATCAACAGATAAATGAATACGCAACATGTGGTATATACACACACAATGGAGTATTACTCTGCCATAAAGAGACATGGAGTCCTGATGTATGACACAACGTGGATGAACCTTGAAAACATGCTGAGAAATAACACAGTCACAAAAGGACTAATACTGTATGATCTCACTCACAGGAAATAATGTTAAATATATAGAAACCAAAGCTTATTGTGGTTACCAGGGGTGGAAGGACGGGGATAAGGGTGGTGGAAGGATTTGGATAAGGATAGCGAGAATGCTTACACAACCTGAAGAACGTAGTCAGCGTCACTGAGTGACATTACTATATACCCAAAAGCCAAACCCAACGTTGTTGAGTCAATTCCGACTCATAGCGACCCTACAGGACAGAGTAGAACTGCCCCGTAGGGTTTCTAAGGAGCAGCTGGTGGATTCGAACGGCCGACCTTTTGGTTAGCAGCTGAACTCTTAACCAGTGCGCCACCACGGCTGAATTGGTGTCTGTTTTGTTGTGTATATTTTCACCACAATAAAGAGACACTATTAAGTCACCATCCTTGCCCTATTCAGTCATTCTTTCACTCACTCCTGTCACATTCCTTGAAAAGGCAGACTAAGTATTATAAGGCACATGCCCTATCCTCCAGCAACTAAAAGCCACCTTTTAGTAAATGACTGTATTAGTTTTCTATTGCTGCCAAAACTCATTCTCCAAAACGTAGCAGCTTAAAACAGGGCATATGTATTATCTTACTGTTCTGTAGTTCAGAAGTCTGGCTTGACTCATGGCTCATTTCTCTGCTCTGGGTTTCACAAGGTACTGTCAGCTAGCCTCTTATTGGGAGGCTCTGGGGGAGAACCTGCTTCCAGGCTCTCCAGGTTGTGGGCAAAATCTAGTTCCTTGAAGCTGTAGGAGAGGTTGCCTTGCTGGGGGCGGCCTTTAGCTCCCTCAGCCTTGCTCGTGCGCCCCTAACTCTGAGCCCCAGGAAAGGCAAGTCAAGTCCTTCTCAAACTCGGAATCTCGAAGACTTTCTATCTGCCACGTCTCTTCTCTTTCCAGCTGGAGAAAGTTCTCTGCTTTGGGAGCTCACGGGTCATTAGATTGGGCTCACCCGGATAATCCAGGAAGGTTGCCAATGTGCAAAATCCCCACGTAAAGGAACATTCACAGTGGATATCTTTGTTGTCGGTGTTAGCTGCTGTGGAATTGTCTCGTCTCACGGCGACCGCGTGCACAACAGAATGGAACGCTGCCCAGTCCTGGGCCACCACAGGATTGCACTGTTGTGATCCACAGAGTTCTCATTAGCTGATTTTCGGAAGCAGATCACCAGGCCTTTCTCCTTAGTCTGTCTTAGTCTGGAAGCTCCGCTGAAACCTGTTCAGCAACATAGCAACACGCGAGCCTCCACTGGCAGACGAGTGGTGGCTGCAGGTGAAGTGCATCGGCTGGGAATCCACCGGGTCTCCTGCATGGAAGGTGAGAACTCTACCACCGAACCACCACTGCCCAGGCCCATTATTCTGCTTACCACAATGAATCGATAATGACTCAGTGGCATTTCATTGTCCTTTTCTCCTTTCTAAAAAGGTCTGCTGCAGGACACCGACACTTTTTTGAGCACCTGTCCAAATCCACCTCACAACGATCCCGCTTTCTTCGAGAACCAGCAGCCATGTTTGTACCATGTGACCTTGCTTCCCAGCCACTTGATTGGACCAGCAGTGGGTCACTGAACCAATCAGATTCGCTGTCTTGGGATTGTGGCTCTTTTTTCATTCTCTGTGTACCGCGCGGTGGTTAAGAGCTCCGCTGCTAACCAAAATGTTAGGTTTTCGAATCTAGCAGCTGCTCCTTGGAAACTGTATGGGGCAGCTCTACTCTGTCCTATAGGGTCTCTGTGAGTCGGAATCGACTCCACAGCAATGAGTTCGGTTGTTTTTTTTTTTGTGGCTGTTGTTGGAGGGTTTTGAACCCACCACAGAGTCCTGGCTGATGTGTTGACCCCGAAGCCGTCTTCACTGCGCATGTTCATATGTAATATACAGACAGAAATGATAAACTATGTGGTAGTATTCATACCCTCATTTTTCCTGGCAGAATAAGCAAACTTCTGGTTGCCAAATTCAACATTATTCAATTATTTCCCATATTATTATATATTTTGGAATAATCAGTGGGGAGGGGCCATACTTGCTGGAGAGATTATAAATGATGGTGGCTCAGGGAAGGAAAAAGTGCTGACAGAAAACTGCTTGCACAGTTGGATTGTCCAGGAGGAGGCATTCTGATGGAGAAGTTCAGGGTATGGTGTGGAGAGAAAGAGGGTTGTCCTAGGCTCCTACAGGCTGCGGTAACAAAACACCACAAAGTGAGTGGCTTTAGAGAATAGGAATTTATTGTCTCACAGTTCTGGAGGTTCGAAGTGCAAATCAGAGTGTCGGCCAGGAGGCCTCCTCCTGAGGGCTTTGAGAGAGTTTGTTCCATACCCCTCTCCTGGCTTCTGGCAGCTCCTGACAATCCTTTGTGTCCTTGGCTTACAGCTAGGTCGCCCTCTGTGGCCGCATGGCTGTTCTTCCTCTGTCTCCTTGCCTACCTCAGAGTCTGTAACCTGTAATACTGTCTATTTTAATACTCACAGCATGTGTCAAGGCTTCCTCATCCTTAGGGATAAAACCAAAAAGGCAACTCATGGCTTACAAAAGCTCTGGGGTTATTGGTATCAGGTACTGCTTGATCCAGGAGCTCAAATGCTGTATCAGGACCAAGTGGTTTTTTTCCACCCCCAATTTCACTTCCTTTATATTAAGTTCATTCTCAGACAAGCTCTGTTATAATTGCCCCCTGCCCCCACCTCATTTTTGGTAGCTTAGTCGAAGTAGGGAATTTTTGTTTGGTTCACATTCATTAAATAATTGAATTTTTTTTTTTAATTTCTCATTCAAAAATTTATACACATATTTTGTGACATCGGTTGCAATGCCCACAATGTTACAGCACATCCCCCTTTCCTCCCCAGGTTCCCTGTGTCTGCTGGACCAGTTTCTGTCCTTTCCTGCCTTCTCATCCCCAGGTTCCCTGTGTCTGCTGGACCAGTGTCTGTCCTTTCCTGCCTTCTCATCCTGTTTTGGGCAGGAGCTGCCCATTTGATCTCATATATCTGATTGACCAAGAAGCACGTTCCTCACATGTATTTTTTTTGTTTTATAGTCCTGTCTAATCTTTGAAGAGTAGGCTTCGGGAATGGTTTCAGTTCTGGGTTAACAGAGCATCTGGGGGCCATAGTTTTGGGAGTGATTTTGATTTAAATTGTGAAAAACATATCAAAGTCATAAATTAAGAGGAACCAAGGGGGCCGTAGCCCCTCCAAGTCCAAGTCACTGTCTTCTCCCTCCTGGTTTGTCTGCTTGCTCTGCTTCCCCTACTCCACTCCTAACAACCAAGTACCGATTCACACCCAAAACCAAATTCAAAGCTCCCTGTTTTTTCTGTTGAGACACTTCTTCCCAAATAGATTTGTTATGGCTGCCTTCTTCTTGTCACTCAGATCATAGTCCAGAACCCACCTCCTCAGAAAGGCCCTCTATCTTAAACCACAACTGTGAGTATAACAGAGCGCTGGTGGTGCAGTGGTTAAGCATTCGGCTGCTAACCAAAAGGTTTGCAGTTTGAACCCATCAGCTCCTCCTTGGAAAACCTATGGGCTGTTTGTTGTGCTCTGTCCTGTAGGGTCGCTATGAGTCGGAATCACCTCGATGGCAGTGGTTTGGTTTGGTTTTGGTGATTATAACAGCTTCCAGTGAGTTCTGTGAGTCCTTCTAGTGAATCATGGAACCTGAGGGTGGTTTTGGGAACCCCTGGATATTCTAGGAGGTGTCAGAAGTGAGGGTGGTCTTGGGGACTGTTCACTCTAACTTTGTGGTTGGCCTAAACTCTTGACACCTTCTGGCCCATCTGTCTTCTTCTTCTCTATCATCATGCCCCATATTTTCTTCTTCTTGCTAATCTGTGTACCCCAGTGCCTGACCTGCAGGTGTTGTCATCCTGCCACCCCTGTCACTTTATGTTGCTTTATTCTGATGCATTATGTACATTACTTTATTTCTTCTTTATTCACACTGAAGGCTGGATGCAGACTCTTAAAAAGGCTACTTTCTGCAGACGTACTGCATCCAGCTCCTCTGTTGCTTAGCTAAATTCATTAAAATTCATTAAAAGAGCTTTTTTTTTCATGTGAAAATCAGGTAGATTTTAAAAATAGATTTTATTTTTTAGAGCACTTTTAGGTTTATAGAAAGTACAGAGAGTTCCCATATCCCCCTGTTATGGCTTGAATTGTGTCCCTCCAAAAGATATATTGGACCCACAAATGTGACGTTGTTTGGGAAGAGGGTCTGTGCAGATGTTATCGGTTAACGTGCGGTCATACAGCAGTAGGGGGTCTCCATCCCGTCTGAGCGGCTCGTTATAAAAGGGGAGAACAGACACAGATGGATAGAGGGAAGCCGGCCGTGTGAGGACGGAGGCACAGATGGAGGTGTGCTGCAGCCGCAAGGCAAGGGACACGTGCTGCCGGGAGAGGCAAGGAAGCACTCTCCTGTAGAGCTTTCAGAGAGAACACGGCCCTGCACACACCTTGATTCTGGCCTCGTGACCTCCAGAAATGTGAGAGAATAAACTTCCGTTCCCGTCAGCTGCCTGCTTTGAGGTGCTGTGTTCTGGCGGCCCCAGGAGACTAATAGCCCCCTTTGCTCCTGTACACCGTTTTTCCTCCACGTATATTTTCTTTCCTTTTTTTTTTTTATTATTGTACTTTACATGAAGGTTTACAGAGCAAATTAGTTTCTCATTAAACAGTTGATACACATAATGTTTTGTGACATTGGTTGCCAACCCCACAACATGTTAACACTCTCCCCTTCTTGACCTTGGGTTCCCCGTTACCAGCTTTCCTGTCCCCTCCTGCCTTCTTGTCCTTGCCCCTGGGCTGGTGTCCCCATTTAGTCTCGCTTTGTTTTCTGGGCCTGTTTAATCTTTGGCTGAAGGGTGAACGTCAGGAGTGATTTCAGCACTGAGTTAAAAGGGTGTCCGGGAGTTTCTCCTCTTTTTAACATCTCGTTACAATTGATGAACCAACATGGATAAATTATTAATTTAACTCCATAGTTTACACTGGGGTTCAATCTTTGTGTTGTAAATGAGCTATTTTTTCAGTAAATAGAGCCATGGGAGGGAAAGCTAAAGCACAGATCAAGAAGGAATAAGTGGTATACGTATCTGACTTAGGGAAGAGGGGGCCAGATAGGATCCCCCTGTCCCCGCCCCTTCACTCCAGGCCCCTCCCCAGACCAGGCCCCGCCCACACTTCGCGGCCTCGCCCTGTCGCGTCCAAGTCTCGCCCGTTCTTTCCGTCCGTCTAGGCCCCGCCCCTTCACTCCAGGCCTTGGCCCCGCCCCCGCCCGCGGCATTCCCGCAGGGAGTTTGCGGGCGGTGTTCGCGCATGCGCAAAGCGGTGGCCGGTTGCCGAGGCAGCGTCGCCGGGAGAGGAGGAGGGCGGCTGCCGGGCAGGCGTGGAGCCAGGACCGCGGCGGCTGAGGCGGCGACGCGCGACCGAGAACTCGCGGCCGGCCGAGCCGCGGGGCGGGCAGCGTGAGCGGCGGGGAGCGCCGCCCGGCCTGGGGATGCGGGACCGGCTGCCGGACCTGACGGCGGTGAGAGGGGCGGCGGCGGGTAGCGGTTTGGGGCCAGGCGGGGGCTCCGGGGTGGGAGAAGGGATCCCAGTACCGCGACCCTTCTTCCCGCCCCTCCGCGGACCCCGACCCCGTGGCCCGGCCGGCGCCACCCCAGATCTCATTTCCTGCTCCCGCCCACCCGCGCCCCCATCCCCCGGCACACCGAGCCCGCCCCGGCCCCTCCTCGGCGCAGGGCCTCGGTGACGTGTCCTGGGCGGGGGTCGCCATCCGCCTCACACTCACCCCTTTGACAGCCCGAGAGGCAGGACCTCTTACTGCCGCCCTCGTTCCAGCACCGGGAAGCTGAACTCCTGGGAAGGGTCGCATCTGCCCGGAGTCGCAGGAGAGGGGCCGAGAGCCCTTTCTGGGCGGGAAGCCCCTTTTCTGGACCATGCTCTGCTGCCCCCCCAGGGCGTTTCCTCTGAAGCTGCCCTTCCGCAGCACTGGCGGATTCCTGCACAGCACTTATCACAGCCAGAAATTGTCTGTTAATAACTGCTTCCAGGATGAGTGTGGGGCGAATGCACGAAGGGATATGCTGGATGCTGGGGGTGGGGTGAGGCAGCTTGTCTCTTGTGTTCGCCCAGTAGACAGTTTACTCTTCATACACCAGCACGCCCAGCTGGTGGGTGCTCTGAGCTTAGGTGCTCGGTGAATTAACTTTTGCATTCCGCTTTAGCAAGGGAAAGCAGTTCACACAGAATGGAATAATTCTTCACGCATTCTGCGCGTGTAAAGATGACAGTACTGTGAACCAGCCGGTGGTGAAACAATAGTGGATGTTTCTAAAACGCTCAAGCAGTGAAACATTTTAGGCTAACAGAACTAATTATGGCTTTTTTTTCCTTTAAAAACACAGGTCCTAATTAACGCTGAGGTTTTACCATTTTGTTTAGTCTTACACAGATAGAGCCCCGGTTCTCACAAGAGCTGGCAGCCTCAGATTGAGGGTTGTAAGGCATCCATTGCATGTAATGAAGTAACTTCTCCCCTTTGCTTCTAGAATGGTGAGAGTAGAGAAAATGCTCACTCAAGCTGCTACCAGTGTTCTGTGGTTCAGATGAGGAACCCCCCTATCGAGGAAGGCAATGAATTCATCTTTTGTATTATCTAAGAAAGGTCCCTAAAACCAAGCCAAACCAAACCTGTTGCTGTTGAGTCGATTCTGGCCCATAGCAACCCAAAAGGACAGAGTAGAACTGCCCCAGAGGGTTTCCAAGGAGCTGCTGGTGGATTCGAACTGCCGACCTTTTGGTTAGCAGCCGAGCTCTTAACCACTGTGCCGCCAGGGCTCCAGAAGGTTCCCTGGATGGCACAAATGGTTTGCATTCAACTACTAACTAAAGGTTGGCAGTTTGAACCTGCCCAGTGGCGCCGTGGAAAGAAGGCCTGGCGACCTGCTTCCATAAAGATTATAGCCAAGAAAACCCTATGGAGCACTGTTCTACTCTGTAACACATGGGGTTGCCATGAGTTGGAATCTGCTTGAAGTCAACAGGTTTGTTTTTTTTTTTTTAAATAATTCAAGAAAGTTTTTTTCATAGTGATTTTTTTCCTCCACCCTTTATTACCAGTCACATATTTTGAGCTTCTGTATTAAATTTAGCAGATTACTATTGTGTTATCTCACTGTACAGAGTAACAGTGCCACGTAATAGGAGCTCAGACGTTTGTTAAATGAAGAAATGCCGTAGGGCACTGAACTTGAGAGCTGTAACTATTTTAGCAAAAGATAGCCAAGATTGTGGCAATGGGTAATAACTAGTAAGAAGGATCTGTCAATAGAATATGTGAGCACCTTGTCTCAGCTTGATTAGCAAAAATCAAATAAGACAATTATTTATTGCCCCTGAAGTTGACGATGTATGTTTTAACTCTTACTGAAATAGCGTTGGTAAGAACATGTAAATCTGTTGCAGAGCTTTAGAGCTAGCAGTGACCTCGGGTAGCCTCACAGCATCCTGCTTTAGATGGAGAGACTGAGCAGTCCTGTAGCAAATTAATGGCCGTTTCTGCTTCTGGAGTCGTCTCATGTTGGACAGATCATTTTTAAACCTCTCAAAACCTCCATTTTTCTCTATATAAAACAAGGATAATAGTATCTCTCTTGTCTTCCTCACAGAGGGAGTTGTGAAACATAAAACTGTCTAGTACGTGTGAAGTTCTGGGAGAAGGTGGGAGGGAGAAGGAGCTATGTAATTATAAGGGCTATTAATATTTACTGGGTCTTCTTACGTTTTCAGGAAGTTATAAAAATCAGCCTTCTCCCTAGTATAGAATATGAGGTTGACATTAAATTTGACATACTTAAAGCTTAATAACTATTAACTTTTAAAACCCATCTTAAAGTTGCCAGATGTAAAAGTTTAAACGATCCCTCCTCCCCCTCACCCCAGAAATGTGTCCTTTTCAAGTAATTCCTGGAGTAGCTAAATGTCTATTTACAACCATATTTCTAAATGATTGTTTCTTCCCCCAGGTAAAGTTCAGTATTTAATTTTGTAGTTAAAATGCCTCATTTGCATTGTCCACACTAACAGAATATTTGTGATGCCTCCAAAAAGTTTCCCTTATTAGCTCCTAATGCTTGTTCCTGAGCAGAGCTTACTTACCACTCTCCACTCTTGGAAGGGACCTAAATGTTGGCGTGTCCAGTGCTGTTTGTCAAGGACAGATTTGCTTCTCACCAACGATTCTCTTTTGGAGCATCCAGTTCATTTGGGCGTAGAAAGCTGAAATGACTTGCCTAAGATCTCTTAGACTTGAAACCCAGAAAGATGTTGCTTCCAAGTGACAAAAAGTAAAATGTCCAGCAGACATTTGCGTACCTGGTCTGTCCCAGGTGGTGGGTTAGGTACAGAGACACACAAAGGGATGTGGTTAGTGGAGCTCACTGTGAGTGCTCATAGGGAAGGAAGAGTGGAGAAGGCATCAGGGAGCACATTTTAGTACGTATGCAGATCAAAATGGGATGGCTATTCTAGGAGACTCTTAGTGATCCCATGTGACAGAGTAGAACTGCCCCATAGGGCTTTCCAGGCTATAATCTTTATGGGAGCAGATCACCAAGTTTTTCTCCTGCAGAGCTGCTGGGTGAGTTCAAACTGCCAACCTTTTGGTTAGCAGACAGGCGCTTAACTGTTTGACCACTGGGTCTCCCTTAGGTTAGTAGTCAAGCACAAACTATTTGCACCACCCGGGGACTTGTTTGACTCTCTTGTTGCCCATTGTCTTAGTCATCTGGTGCTGCTATAACAGAAATACCACAAGTGGATGGCTTTAACAAAGAGGAATTTATTCTCTCACAGTCTAGTAGGCTGCAAGTCCAAATTCAGGGCATCAGCTTCAGGGGAAGGCTTTCTCTGTCAGCTCTGGAGGAAGGTCCTTGTCATCAGTCTTCCCCTGGGCTAGGAGCTTCTCCACGCAGGAACCCTGGGTCCAAAGAACATGCTCTGCTCCTGGCACTGCTTTCTTGGGGGTATGAGGTTCCCAGTCTCTGCTTGCTTCCCTTTCCTTTTATCTCTTGGAAGATAAAAGGTGGTGCAGGCCACATTCCAGGGAAACTCCCTTTACGTTGGATCAGGGATGTGACCTTAGTACGGGTGTTAGAATCCAATCCTAATCCTCTTTTACGTAAAATTACAATCACAAAATGGAGGACAACCACACAACACTGGGAATCATAGCCTAACCAACTTGACACATATTTTGGGGGGACACAATTCAATCCATGACACCCGTGGAGTTGATTCTGACTCATTGTGACCCTATCAAAAAAAAAAAAAAAACCCATTGCCTTTAAGTCGATTCTGACTGATAGCAACCTTGCAGGACAGAGTAGAACTGCCCCGTAGGGTTTCCAAGGAGCAGCTGGTGGATTGAAACTGCCAGCCTTTTGGTTAACAGTCAAGCTTTTAACCACTACACCACCAGGGTTTCCCTAGTGACCCTATAGGACAGTAATCTTTTTGGGAGCTGATCGCCAAGTCTTTCTCCTTCGGAGCCACTGGGTAAGTTCCAACTGCCAACCTTTCAGTTAGCAGCTGAGTGCTGCACTGTTGTGCCACCAGGGGTTGCTATGAGTCAAAAATCAATTTGATACTACCTAATAACAGCAACGTTCTAGGAGCTAATGGCCTCGCCTATATTTTGATTATCTTGTTTCCAGAGTTCCTGTATGCATAAGGATATGTTCATTATAGTTAAGGAGAGAGGACCTACAGATTGCAGCTGTGGGAATTGTTGGCATGATAATGAACACAAACATCAGATTATAAATGCAAGCTCACCATAGCTGTATGCTGTTCACTCGTAGACCTAACAGAAATGAGAAGAGTATTTTTTAATTCCTGGGTTCAAGGCTTTCAGTAGCAAATACAAGTTTTTAAAGGGCCGGACAAACTCTGCCCAGATATTTTTTAAGTTACTTCTTTGGAAGCTCAAATAGCTCATGTAGTTGAGAATGTTATGAAGTAAGGATTCGGATTCCAATTTTTAAAAAAGAACATTTTTTTTCCTAAATAGTTCACTGAAAAAAAACCTAAGAATTTATGCTATAGTTATAATTTCATATATATATGTTTATAGTTTAAAATTTCATAATTTATTCCATCCTGCCAAACTTTTATGTTTTTAATATTTTGTTTATTGTCATGCAAACAGTTCCCACAGTTGGAATCTGTAGTTTCTCTATTCTTAACTATAACAGATACATCTGTTAGCATACATAGATGTGTATTTTGTTTTAAGATAGGAAAACCTCTACATTTCCACAGGTTAATTGCTTCTCGTTTTTAGCTTCAGGTCTCCCCTGAGTTTAAGGAGTAGAGAATCTAAGCTGTAGGCAAAGCATCGGAGTTTCCCCTTTGGCATACAGACCTTGGCTGTGCTCGCCCCAGTCCTAAGACAGTGTTGGCTGTTCCTGAAATGCCCGCCCTCTCTGCGCCCCCACACATGCTGCTCCCTTGTCTGAACCCCTTGCTCTGCCTGCCTGGGGTGTTTACATTAACTCTACCCAGGAATTTGGTCTTTATCCTCAATTCCTTAGAGATAATCCCTAAAAAAGCCTTGGAATTTCCCTAATGGTTTATGTGTCCTCGGTAAGGACTCCAGGCCTGACAGGTTAATCTGGAGAGGCGGCTCTGGGGTGGAGGCTGGCCAGGCCAGAGGGACTGACCTCGTGGTGACCACCTCATGGTGGCCAGGCCAGGAAGCCCCACCTGGGGATGCTTGTGGTCACCTCTTGATATTGACTGACCTCCGGGAGAGGGGCTGGAGTTTGCATTAGGAATGAGACCCCCAGTAAAAGCTCTGGATACAGAACTTCTGTGGGCTTACTGGTTGGTGAAAGACATGACGTACATGGTAGGGTGGCGCACCCTTTGGGATGTGGGAGCTCTGCATTGGAAACCCTCCCAGACCTCACCCTATTCGTCTCTCTGTATCCTTTTTGCCCTACAGTAAAGCTGTACTCATAAGTATAGTGCTTTCCCTGAGTTCTGTGAGTCATTCCAGCGAATCATTGGACCCAAAGGAGTAGTGGGAACCAGCAGGTCAGGAGTGAGGGAGCCCAGGGAGAGCCCCAAGCTTGTGGCTGGCATCCCGAAGAGGTAGTGGGAAGACCTCGAATTTGTATCTAGCAGATCAGAAGTGTGCGTGTCGTGGGCCTTCAAGCTTGCGCCTGGTGTCTGAGGTCTTGGGCCCACTTGGCAGTCTGGAGAACAGTGTCCTTTAACCTGTGAGCTCTGACCTCACTCCAGGAAGCCAAGGTCAGAGAAGGAAGTGCTGCGTGGGCAGCTGGTGACAGACCTGCACAGAGATGTGAGCAGTGGGGATTTGTCACATCCTCATAGTTGGTGACAGGAAAAGTGAACATTTGCTTCGAGATGTATCACATACTGCCTGACCTCTTTTGGCCGCAGCCCAGGCCTGCCACGGGGAGTCTTGAGGCTTGCCTTTCCTGGAGACCCATGCCCTCTGCACACGGCCGCAGTCCACTGCTCCAGGCCGGGCTCCTGCAGGCCAGGCTTGTGCCGCCGCTTTGCTCTGAACTTCTGTAAGCACACACTGACAGACCACTGCAGGTATTTGCTGAGAAACATGGAGCCTTCAATGGAGTCTGCTGCCTCCAAGGCGCTTCCGGTCGCAAGGGACAGAAACCCATTAGCCAGATCAGGAAAGGGGATATGGGAAGGTGGAGACGCCACGGGCAGGAAGCACCCTCAAACTTCACCAGGGCAGGGAGCCAGGGACAGGGCGCCACCATTTTGCACTTGCTTCACGCAGCCCGTGCCCCCTCTCTCTGTCTTTGCTTCTTGGTGTCTCTCTGTCCTTTGCCTGTTCGTTCTCAACTCCCTGACCCCCATCCCTGAAACTCGAAAAAGCAGGTGAAGTCCTTGCTGTCATGAAACTTCAAGTGAGGGAGATGGGCAATAGACAACCAAGCAAATGGCCATTAATTGTCCTTTAGGGACATGTGCTGTGAAGGAAAAGCCCAGGTGATCGGGGTGTGGGTGGGCACAGGGGAAGGCCTCTGAGCAGAGAGTGGTCTGGCAGAGGCCCTGGGGTGGGGCCAGTTGGCATGGTCGGGGCGGAAGGTCAGGAGTGGCTAGGGGCAGACGTATGAGTGCGGAGAGGGAGGCCCAGGTCACCGAGGAGCTGGGAATTGGTCATGCGGCAGGAAGCCCCTGGTGGGATTGGAGCAGGGGACTGGCATGATCTGATTTCGCCTTTATAAGATCCCTCTGCGGCTGTGTGGCGTGCAGGCCAGAGGTGGTAAGGGCTCGCGTTAGGGTGGAGGCTGTGGAGACGGAAGCAGAAGGCTCCAGGTGTGGTTGAGGTAGCCCTGAGGGGATGCTGATGGAGGGGGAGGAAGCCAGCGTGGCGCCCAGGTTTTCCACTTTCCTAACTCTCCTTGCCTGCCTTCCCGCATGCTGTTCTCTCCGCCTCCCTCTGCTCTCTCCTGCTCCAGCCCCTGGGCTCAGCTTCTGTGGCTCCTCACTTCTTCCTCTGCAGATGGGTCTGCTAGGTATTCCTGTGACTTAGTGGGTGGAGGCGGCCATAGTGCCCGACCACCGGCTCAGTTTGGGTCCTGACTTCTGGGAGAGGAACTGGTTGGCTCTGTGGGGTTGGGGGTCAGCCCGGCAAAGTGCTGGAGTGGGTCGGCTTTCTTACAGCCACATTGGGAACACTCTGGCATTACTTAGTGAAGCTGAAGACGCTCGCGTCCTGTGGCTCAGCAGTTTCTTCTCTGGATATGTAGGTGGGTGTGTATATCCCAGAGAAGAATCTTAACGGGCATATGGAGACACCTGCAGGAATGTTGTTTTGTTGGTAACAGCAAAGTGGTGGGACACAGTAGGAGCACGGATGGCCACCTTGTGACACGTTTCTGTGATGGAACACTACACAGTGAAAATGAATGCATTGAGTTGAACCATGTGTGTGGTTTAAGCTGACGCTAGAGCCACGTATGTCAACATGGAGAAATTGCTAAACATACAATTGAAAGAAAAAAATCACATTGCAGAAGCATCTGTGAAGTATAATAAAAGTTACGCAAAGTCTAAGTACATGCAAAACTATATAATATTAATGGAACAAGAGTGTAGTAAAAATACAAAACCATGGAAAAAGGTAACTTTCTTCCATACAGTATGTAAAAGTAGTGTGGCCAGGGCATCTTCTGACCTCCTCTAACTTCACAAGGGGGTAGGAGAATCAAGATCAACAGCCCAAGGCTGATTCCTATGAAGTGGAGGTCACACATGCTTCCTCTCTCTGCCATCTTGACCATTTCTGACACCAGCTGTCCCTCCCACGGCATTCTCTACTTCTCCGCTGGGTTCAATAATTAATTGCAATGGCCACACACGACTCACAGGCAATACTCACAATTATAGGGTTTATTAGGGAAGTAACAGGTTACAGTTCAGGCTCAGGAATGCTCAGGAGACAGTTGTTCCATCAGGACAGCCTCTTCTCAGCCTTGCTTGTGGGCACACCTCTCTCTGACCCTTGGCCTCTCCCTTGTTCAGGCAAGTGTTAAAAAGCTCTCTTTAGCTCTGCCAATAAGTGCCCTGAGGCACTGCATTCTGCCAGTAAGCCTGGCCTGAAGGCGCTCAGCTCTAGCTCCGTGGTAGCTCTGCCAGGTGCTCACAGGCACCCTCCTCTGCCAACGAGCCTCCTGCCCGGAAGCATCAGCTTTCTCTCTCTGTGGGCCAGGAAGCCCGCTGCACCGTCTCCTGCTGGTCTCTTCTGTCCTTTCTCTGCCACTGCTTCTTGCCATCTTCATTGTTACAGCTCTCTCTCTCTCTTTTGGTCTCCTGGTTCCAGGAGCTTTTCAGCACAGGGATCCCGGGTCTAAAGGACACACTTCACTGTTGGTTTTTCTTCCTTGGTGGTGGTGGGATCCTCTCTCTGCTCTGGAATTCCCTCTCTTTTAAGCCTAGCAGGATAACAAAACTGACCAGTCCCCTTGGTGGGCCCCAGTTACCTGATTTGCATAGCCCCGCCCAGTCGCCTGGGTGAGAGTTACCAGACCATGATGGGAAAGGCCACACAAACTGATCCATTGCACCGAAGGGTATAAAAGTATTATTAATTATATAAAAATATGAGAAAGGAATGTTACATTTGGGACCATGACATTTGGGACCATGACTGTTAACTGGCCAACCATCTGCTTTTCCCTACATTTAATTACCAGTATTCTTTTCTTTTTTTACCTAGGTGACTTAATTTTGAAAAAATAAATTAATGCATTCTAGCAGCAAAGGTACTAAACCAGTGTATGTAGTTCAAGATAATAATTTCCTAAGTTTATTTTCCTGTGAGTGTAATTTATATAGAAAGCCTGTAGTATACATGTATGGGGAGAGCAACATGGAGAAAGAAGCCTGGACTTCATCCAACTCTGGACTCTACTAATTTGTGGTAATTCAGCTTCTGCTGAATTCTAAGCACCGAGCATTCCAGTGACAAATTACACCTATTACGTTGTCTCTAAATGTGGAAGCTACTTCGTGCCCACTCCTGACGATAAGACTCACATTGGGACAATCGTGCTCTTACTATAATGCTACTTTTAAGGAGAATTCCTTAAAATTTAGCAGAAACGGAATGTTCATATGTGAGTGTTTGTTTTGTACTTTGAAACTGGAGAGCAAGTGTGTCATACTGGAGAGTATTCCCAGTGCTTTCCGTGAATGTTTTGCCACGAGACGTTTTGTTTTCTACAGGAAGCACACTGCCATAAGCAGGGCTATTGTACAAGTCCCGCCGTTTCTCAGCATAAAATCGGAAGTGGGCATTCACTGAAGACACGAATGATGTAGCTTAGGCAGAAAGCCAGAAATATCACTGTTTTTTGGTAGTCAGTTCTGTTTTCTTTTTTATGAATGGAAAAGCAAAGGCAGTGTTAGCGGGCCTTTTTCCTGATACCCAGTAGTTTTGAGGATTCCAGGTAGAAGCAAGAAATATAAACTTTTCAAAAATAAAAAGTGAAACATAAGATAATAGAGAAAATACGTTCCTAGCCCCAAGGCTTCGTCATGGTGCACAGGTTGGGAAACACGAACTATTTACCAGCAGCTGAATGACTTTGTGAACAAAAGTCATGCATCACGTGGGGTCAGACGATAGGAGTTGGATGTCTTTAATAAGTGTTGAGGAGTCCTTGGGTGACACAAATGGTTAAGTGCTCAACTTCTAACCTAAAGGTCAGCAATTCAAACCCACCCAAGGCTCCTCGGAAGAAAGGCCTGGTGATCTGCTTCCAAAACCCTGTGGAGCACAGTTCTACTCTGATACATGGGTCAACAGGAGTTAACACCAACTGGTTTTAGTAATTGTTTATTCAGTGACTGTTATGTGGTGTGCAGTCAGTATATAATGTGGAAATTTCCATAGGGAAACGACTGACTTTCGTTAGCATATTGTTGTGGACACCATCGCTTCTCAGCATCAAAGTAGCCTGCAGTGCCTTCTACGCGCATGAGGTACGGGGGCCAGGAATTCAAGTCTGGTCTCCTGGTGGAAGGCGAGAATTGTCCCATGGAACCCCCACTGCTCCTCATTTCCTTCTAGGGCCCCACAGTTGAGCAGACAAGAAGAATCCCCATAGGAAGTAGTTAAAACACAGTGCCCAGCTGTTGTTGTCCTTGTTTGGTGCTGTCCAGTCGACTCTGACTCATAGTGACCCTGTGTGCAATGGGACAAAACACTGCCTGGTCCCGTGCCATCCTTGCCATCATTGCTATGTTTGAGCCCATTGTTGCAGCCACTGTGTCAATCCATCTTGAAAAAGAGGAAGACCCCCCAACGAGTGCCAAGTTAGTGTGTGATTAATTACCAATGGGAATTTAGAGACAAGGGAGAGCAGTGTGCCCTGGGATGGTGCAGGATGGCATCGGGACGGAGCGTGGTGCATCTCGGGGATAAACTCTAGAAGACAGGGACGCTGGGCGAGGCCAGGCCTTGGAGACACGCAGGCGAGTTCCAGGGAGCAGGAGACTGGCTGTGTCTGCAGTGACCAAGGGGAAGGACTTGAAGGAAAGCTTCTACATCTCAGGGGAGCAAGCGTTCTTGGTGTCAGATAGACAAGGCCATCTCAACTCCACCATTTTCCAGCTCAGTGTAACACAGGACCACTGTTGGGAAGATGCTGAAGTGAGAGTTGCTGTCAATAGAGTGAACGGTCAGTGCACATGGAGCGCGCAGTCACACAGCTCCAAGGGCAGCCAGCCGGCCCCTAAGTTGAGCTAGGTGACTACAGTCATCCTTTACCCTTTATGAGCAGGTGTGGGCGGGGGGGAGGTTCTATTTTTTTCCTTGAGGCTGTCAGGTTTTAGCACCTGGTGACTGAGGATTCTTTATATTCTTCTCGTGTTGTCGTTGGGTACCGTGGAGTCAATTCCAACTCATGGCGACCCCATGTGACAGAGAACTGGCCCATAGGGTTTTCTAGGCTGTAGTCTTTACGGGAGCAGATCACCAGGTCTTTCTCCTGTGGAGCCAGTGGGTGAGTTTGAACCGCCACCTTTCAGTTAGCAGCCGAGCACTTAACCTTTGCGCCACCAGGGCTCCTTATATTCTTCTCAGACGAGCCCTCTTGCCTGTGAGGCCATCGATCTCTATTTTGCTTACGTGTTTCTCTCCTGCTTGCTATAACTGAACAGTCTTATCTATGCACGGAAGAGCCCCTGGGCTGAAAGAGGGCGGCCTTAAAGTTGGCTAACCAGAGATTCAGGGCAGGAAGCGGTGAATGTTAGTGGTCCTCCAGGCCACGCTGCTCATACCTTCCTGTGGTCCTGGGAGGGACAGAGGAAGGATTTGTCCTGCTTCCTTAACACACAGTTACTACATTTTGCAGATTTTTCTTAGCTGAATTTTAGTAGACTTTCGTCCAGATTATTCCTGTGTTGTAGATCAATAAAGCTGGTATTTCAGACCTCTGATGGGCAAAGACCCTTTGACTTCTGTAAGAAGGATTCTGAAAACCCCTGAAATCCATTGCCACCTCTGCTTTCCTGAGGCCGGAATGGAGCTGACTGACGAGGCGTGGCCTCAGGGAGAAGATGCAAACTGCTCTCTCACTGAACTCTCCACGGCTCTGCTTTCTCTCTCTCTCACCCGAAGTATCTCACGAATGGGTTTTGCGTCACTTGTCTTTAGTAAACACTATGTGATTTAGATATCCGTTCCCTGGGGTCTTCGTTTATTGTCTCCTCTACCCTGGAGCTGAAGACAAAAATTGTTTTCTTCCTAATTTAGATTTTTCAGTCAGCTTATTTTGATTACATAGAAGGGCGGTTCTCAGTGTGTGACGTCTGGACCAGAAGCATGGGGATCCCCTGGAACTGGTTAGAAATGCAGATTCTCAGGCCCACCCAGCCCTGCTGACTCAAAATCCCTGGGGCTGGGCCCTGCAGGCTTCTAACTTTGAAGCTGCCCTCGGCTGGTGCCGACACAGCTCCCAGCTGCCCTCGGCTGG
>NW_004444067.1:6548050-6548584 GCF_000243295.1 Trichechus manatus latirostris | reverse complement strand
AGCTGCCCTCGGCTGGTGCCGACACAGCTCCCAGCTGCCCTCGGCTGGTGCCGACACAGCTCCCAGCTGACCTGTTGGCCTGGACGGTCTGCTAAGTCTGTTCTCTGACGGTATCTTATGTGTATAGTACCTGGTCTCTACAGGGTAGTCTCACTTGGCTCTTCCAGATGATCGGTGTAGTTGCTTTCTTCCTCGGCTTTGCTAATTAAAGTCTCCTTTAGTAAGTCTTTCCTTTGTAAAGTGTTTTATTGATTACTAGCGTGGTTATGATTGGGAGTTCTTAGGAAAATGAAACCCCAGCTGATACACGTGGGAGTACTTTGGATATTATTATGTACTGTAGAAAAGCTAACTAGTGGTGTCAGTACCTTTTAAATCTTTTTATAGAAAATGTGCAGTATGAGGAGTTTGGCTTGTGACAGTGATGAAAGTAGCATGTGCTGTATTGGCCTACCAGTGAGACTAAATGATTTCTAAACTGCTTAGTTCCAACACTCTCTCCAGGGTGTCCACGCCCCCCCCCCCCCCCCCCCC
>NW_004444067.1:6530988-6547950 GCF_000243295.1 Trichechus manatus latirostris | reverse complement strand
AATCTGTTCTCTTGAAAATGTTGCAGAGTGAATTGCCACAGGTGATAGGAACTGCCAGTTTGTAACAGTTTGGTGCTCAAGCTAGTGACTTGAGATCTTGGAGGCATTCAGTTGCTTTTGTCTTTCAATTTACTGTTCATACCTACACTGAGGTTTAAAAACTGAATTTTCCATTTTGCATTTCAGTGTAGGAAAAATGATGATGGAGACACAGCTGTTGTTGTTGAAAAGGACCATTTTATGGATGATTTCTTCCACCAGGTAAGAGTCATTTACAGAGACCCAGACACAGGCTTCTGTCTTTAACATGAACGTAATTGTGCCTTTATCAGATCTGACACAGTACTAAATAATACTGAAAATACAGTTTTTAAAAGTTACTGTTTGAAGTATATAAGTTCTCTAGGATTTTTAGTGCTATCAAAGTATCAGTTAATACTGAAAACAAAAGCAAACGTTGTTCCCGGTAATAGACTTGGGAGAGGTTGGGTGAGGATGGTAGAGCTGTGTACATAGAACACGGCGGAGCCTCTCTCCTCCCCAGATGAGAGGCTTTACGCAGACAGGTTAGGGCCCTGCTTGGCAAGGTGGTTCTGCCTGCTAACTAACGTGCACATCCTTCTCTGGATAACTGGTGGTTAGGTGTTGGTAGATAGCAATTTCTTCAGGTTCGGGTACCTCTCAGAGAGACGACCATGCCCTGTGCTGGTTGTTTTAAAGGGTCTCACAGGAAGACCATTGGCTTTCTCCAGGCTCAGGGCCACTTGGCCCTTTGGAAGGTGGAAGTACTGGTAACAGTGGTTGTCCAGCCTGGGCTGAGGGTGGTGCTGAAGAGTCCAGTGTGACGTCGGAGCGTGCCTTTCCCAAATCTCTGACTGAAGCCCACATTCCTCTCCTCAGAGTGTTTCTGCAGTTCAGAATATTGGGCACTAGATCACGTGGACTTTCTCCTCAGTCATCTCTTTCCAAACCTGTTGCCGTCAAGTCGATTGCAACTCATAGCCACCCTGTAGGACAGAGTAGAACTGCCCCATAGGGTTTTCAAGAAGTGGCTGGTGGGTTTGAACTACCAACGTTTTCGTTAGCAGCCGAGCTCTTAACCACTGCGCCACCAGGGCTCCAGGTCATCTCCTTACGCATAAGCACATGTGTACTCGTGGAAGCTCTGCTTTGCCTGGTCACCAGTCAGTCTGGCTGTCGTCTGAGGTGAGGGGACAGGGCCACCATGTCTGTAACTGTGGCTCCTGGCTCTGACCTTGAGCCTGTGCATCCACTCGGACTTCACAGGAAGCCTTTCTCTCTCCCTCCTACCTCCCTAGGCCGTCCCTGCCTCACACCCTGCTTAGAGTCCTAAACCCAAGTGAGATTTGTCACATTTTACATAATTTCCAATTTTTGAGATTGAGTCACAGGACAAATATCTTGCCTTTGCTAAATATGAAGACAAGAAACGTGTCCGTAGTATATTTTTTTAATGATGAAAACTTCATTTTCAGGATTGGTTTTGTTTATGCTGAGTCTAAAGTATAATTATTTCAGTGTTTAGACTCCTACAGAGAGTCTAATTGGGTCTGTTAATGTACGGATTTGAAAATACATAATATGTTAGTAAAAATAGATGAAAAGTTATCAGCTTTCCAGATTCAACCGGGATTTATTGAGTACCAAGTATAAGTCTGGTCATGAGATTTAAAACATTTATCATACTTCCTAATTTTATCTAGTGGAAAAAAACATGAAAGTAAATTGTTAGATACAAGAATTTACTATAATGCATAAAGGAGTTAAGTACTGGATTTTCTGATTTTACTCCTTGGAAATAAGACAGTTTATTGTCTTAGACTTCCTACCCACTTTGTCAAATTATTATTTTTATGTTTTATGCCTCCTTTACCTGGGTGCTTAATTCTCCCATACCAATTCTTTGTAAAAATATATTCTTTATTTTAAAGAATCTCCTAGCATTAAATGTTGTTAAATTTAATTCAAAAATTATGTACTGTAATTCACTGAATACCGTTAAGCTGGAATCTTTGTTCATCTAGTACTTATACACCTTTGCTGTTGGTGTTTAAGGAGCCCTCGTGGTGCAAACAGTTAAGTGCTCAGCCACTAACCAGAAAAGGTTGGCAGTTCGAACCCACCCAGCGGCTCCGCAGAGAAAGACCTGGCAATCTGCCCCCATAAAAATTACAGCCTAGGAAACCCTATGGGGCAGTTCTACTCTGTCACATGGGGTCGCTATGAGTCGGAATCAGCTCAACAGCAACCAGCAACAACAGCATTGGTGTTTGCGGGGATGCGTACAAAAACAGGTCGCTTGTGTGTTAGGAAGGTTGGAGTGTGATTGAATTCATTTGTATGGTAGCTTAAGCTCAAGCTTTCATTTGTTAAGAACTCAATTGATCTTACAGTCGATTTCTGTGAAACGACTTCTTAGAGAAGCAGTGAATGTTTGTTATCACAAATGCTTTTTGGAAAATGGCATTCATATCTTAAATATCACATAGAGTGTTGCACACACCTGGTGGCCAGGGAGGTCTCCTTTTTGTGACGATGGTTATGATGGACGAAAAGAGACCCTGTGTCGTGGAAGTCACAGGCGCAAAGAGGAGCTGGCACCATTGGGACACAGGACATCCCTGTCAGTGCTCAGTTGGTCGCCCGACAGTTTCCTTTTCTTCTTGAGCCTCAGCGGGGCTTCTGCACTCAGTGGTACATATCGCAGAGCTCTGCAAGACTTGAGATCACCTTTTCCTACTTTTTGACGTACGTGTGCCGTGGAACTCACTTTAGAAATGGTATTTTACAGGTGGCAGATTGAAATGCAGATATATCTGTTCCCTTAAACCAAAATACCACTACTTGGGTTTAAGCCTTCATAGTAAAATGGTAAAACTTTAAAAAGAATCAGTTTTTATTTTGAAGGTGTTGTGTTTACAAGATTGCTAAAATTAAATTCAACTATAAGTACGTGGAGGAGTCTAAAGTTCTACAGAAATTGTGTACAAAGGGAAATAACACCCATGCCTGATGAAATACACATTCACTATTCTGTAAAAAGCAGAATTTCATGTTAGATTCTCTAATACTTTGATCTTCAAAATATGTCCGGGGCTTGGACCGGGGATCCTTAGGCGTCCCTGAGACATTTTCAAGAAATCTGTGGAGTCAAAACTGTTTTCATAATAATACTGAGGTGTTGTTTGCGTGTTTCACTCTTGCCCTTTCGTGAACGTACAGTGGAGTTTTCCAGAGGCTGATGGAGTCTGTGACAGCACAGCAGCCTGGACACAGAAGCCGATGGCAGAATCCAGCTGTCTTTTCCTCAGCTGGACATTAGCTTTTAAAAAATGCTGAACACTGTCTCTGTTTTCACTGATCTATTTCTGTTTTGGAAGAAAACTTTTTTTCATAAAAACATTTATGGTGCCATGTGGATTACTTTCCTCTTGCTGCTGTAACAAATTACCACGAACTTAGTGCCTTAGAACAACCCACATTTATTATTGTACAGTTCTGGAGGTCAGAAGTCTGACACACATGGGTCTCACTGGGCCAAAAGCCAGGTGTTGGCGGGGCTGCGTTCTTTGTGGAGGCTCCAGGGGAGAATCCGTTCTTTGCCTTTTCCAGCTTCTAGAGGCCGCTGGCATTCCTTGGCTTGTGGCGCCTTCCGCCATCTTCAACGCCAGCAGCGTAGCATCTTGATTCCATGGTCAAATTACCTTCTTCTCTAGTCAGACCTCCTTCTGCCGCCCTCTTATAAGGACACTTGTGGTTACATTGGCCCACCTGGATAATCCATGGCCTTCTCCCATGTCAAGATCCATAATTTAATCATATCTACAAAGTTCCTTTGCCATATAAGATACCAGTCACAGGTCCTGGAATTAGGACGTGGATGTATTTGGAGCCCATTGCTCAGGAGACCGCAGGTTTTTGAAGATATCATGAATCCATCTGGCAAATCTTGCTAATGAGTAATTACGTTTTGAAACAAACTGACTGGTTGACACTATCAGATCAAAGATAACGAACATGAAAACTTGACCTTGTAAACTATGAAGACCTCCTCACTTGAGAATATTACTGCCAGCATATTCTTCAGGGTGAATTTACTTCTGGACTAGACTGCGTAGTACGTACATCGTGATAGTATGCTTCTAGTTGGGATTGTCTGGCTATCCTTGGGTCTTGGTGGTAGATGTTTATGCAGCCCATTAGGTTTTGCTGGTGAGTATTGGCTGATACCGCCTTAGTCATAAAGGTAGACATCGTAAGACAGTACATTTCTCTTTGTCTTTTATGTTAAATGATTATCAGTATGAGACAGGGAAAATGCTTTTACATCTTCATGTGGTGATCATTCATTCATTTCCATTTTCCTCCTTCCTTTTTAGGTAATGAAGATTGCTGTAGCAGTTTTGAATTTGCCACAATTATGATGACTTTTTACATCTCTTCTAGGTTGAGGAGATTAGAAACAGTATAGCTAAAATTGCTCAGTATGTCGAAGAAGTAAAGAAAAACCACAGCATCATTCTTTCTGCACCAAACCCAGAAGGAAGTAAGTTTTTGGTCTTACACAAATGTGTATACATCTGTCTGTCTGTGTGCCTCTTCGTGTTGCCCTCTAAAGCACAGCTGCTCTGCCCTGGCTGCTCCTGCGGCTGCCTTGGGATCTCGTACCTAGAGGTGCTCAGCTCCAGGGCTTCTGGCTCGCTTAGGGTGGGCTGGGGCCCAGGCTCAGGGTGGCCTCTTTAAAGCCCCCCCAGGACCCTGGTGTCTAGACAGGGCAAGGACCACTGGCGCATGGTACCCACAAGCACCGAGGGGGACTTTGCGGACCTTGGACCTGCATTGTGTCTGCAGCTACACAGGAGTGACAGGACCTTGTGCTCAGAAGGCAGTTAATAGGAGACTGGTTTGGAAAGCAGTACTTCATGAGCAGATGTGAAGGTGAAGAAAAGGCTAAAAAAGGCTTCCATATGGAACATGCAGTTCCAGATGTCTGTTGAGGACAGCAGGTAAGAAAATGACATTAATTAGCCAGGTGTCGGGGGGCTAGTCCAAGGAAGTGTTTCTGCAGTCTGGACCCTTCACGGAGGAGAAGATCCAAAGGAACCAGAGACCGCAGCTCGGCCGCCGTCCCCAGACCAGGCCCAACAGCGTGTTCTTCCGCTTGTAACGTGTTGTTGAGTGAAGATGGATAAGAAGCCGACAGAAGAAAAGAGTGAAAAGCGTGGAGAAGCCAAACCATCTAGCGGGGCGCATCCTTTGGCTTGGGGACAGCTGGCCCAGTGCAGCCCCGGGGTGATGCTTGGCCACACTGACCCTGTCTTGTTGGTGAAAGGCTACGTTACGTGCTGCATGCTGGGTGTAAATGCAAGGAGTATGGATATTGACATACCTTCGTTGAAATTTAACAATTTTAATGCTTAAGGGAATAAAGTTGAAAAATACCACTTTTGTGGAACAGCTCGTTTTCTGATCATGCCGACTTAAAAACTTAACATATCTGTTACCACTTTCTAGGTTAATCTTTAATTTGTTTTCAGTATGAAGACTGTTTTTGATTTATTTTTTCTTTGGAGGCAGACAGACTTAGACCTAAGTCCTAGTGCATGTCATTTACTGAATAAGGATCCTCCCAATTTACTTGACCTCTGTGGCCTCAGATTTCCCATCTCTGAATGGGTTCTAATGGTACCTGATGCATGCCATCATTGTGAGGAGGATATGAAATAGCTTATGTAAGTGCTTTACACAAGGCCTGGTTAGTTGCAGCATAAGAAAGGCCTGGCAATCTGCTTCTATAAAGATTATAGTCAAGAAAAGCCTTTGGAGCAGTTCTGTTCTAACACATGGGGTCACCGTGAGTTGGAATCAACTAGAAGGCAGTGGGTTTTATTTTTATTTCTATTGTTTTTTTCTTCTTCCTTTTTTTAAAATTGTACTTCAGATGAAGGTTTACATAACAAATAGTTTCTCATTAAACAGTTAGTACACATATTGTTTTATGACAATGGTTAACAACCCCACAACATGTCAACATTCTCCCCTTCTCGACCTTGGGTTCCCTGTCACCAGCTTTCCTGTCCCTTATGCCTTCTAGTCCTTGCCCCTGGGCTGGTGTGCCCCATTAGTCTCCTTTTGTTTTATGGGTCTGTCTAATCTTTGGCTGGACCGTGAACCTCAGGAGTGACTTCATTACTGAGCTAAAAGGGTGTCCGGGGGCCATAGTCTCAGGGTTTCTCCAGTCTCTTGTCAGACCAGTAAGTCTGGTCTTTTGTGAGTTAGAGTTTTGTTCTCCATTTTTCTCCAGCTCTGTCCGGGACCGTCTGTTGTGATCCCGGTCAGAGCAGTCAGTGGTGGTAGCCGGGCACCATCTGGCTGTACTGGACTCAGTCTGGTGGAGGCCGTAGTAGCTGTGGTCTATTAGTCCTTTGGACTAACCTTTTCCTTCTATCTTGTTCTCTTCATTCTCCCTTGATCCTGAAGGGGTGAGACCAGTGGAGTATCTTAGATGGCTGCTCACAGGCTTCTAAGACCCCAGACGCTACTCACCAAGGTCGAATGTAGAGCCAGATACTCCCCGTTGTTTCGTTTTTAGTTGTGGCCTAAAGTCACTAGGCGATAGAAACTTGCTCAGGTCTTTAAATTCACAATAATTCTTTTGAGATACAGACACCAACATAAGGCTACTCCAAATAGTTTTTTTTCACAAAAACATAGTCGTTTTCAGCTTTCCCCCTACCACTGGGAGTGATATGAGTGCCCTCTGTTACCACTTCCATCCAGCATTGGATTGCAGGTCCTAGCCAGGGCATAGGACTGAGAGAGAAAACTCTAATGATTCACAGATGTCATTATCTGGTACATAGATAATCCAACAGAATCTACAAATTATTATAATTAATAATTAATTTAGGAAAGTGATTTACTTATTACTTTGCATTTCTGTATACTAATAACAGAAAATAAAATTTAAAACAGGTACCATTACATTCACATCACAAAACATTGAATACCTAGGAATAGATCTCACGAAAGATGTGTAAGACCTCTTCACTGAAACCTACAAAACATTAATGAGAGAAATTAAGACTTAAATAAAAGGTGGGGTATACCATATTCATTGCAATTACCTTTTTTCAACAACATAAACTGTAGCTATACACATGGACTTCGCTGGATGAAATACACAGGAATCAAATGGACTACGTCTGTGGAAAGAGACAACGGAGAAGCTCAAGATCATCAGTCAGAATAAGGCTAGTGGTCGACTGTGGAACAGACCATCAGTTGCTAATATTCAGGTTCAAACTAAAGCAGAAGAAAATTGGAGCAACTCCATAAGAGCCAAAGTATGACCTTGAGTATATCCCACCTGAATTCAGAGACCACCTCAAGAACAGATACGATGCATTGAACTCTGATGGCCGAAGACCAGAAGAGTTGTGGAATGACATCATGAAGAAAGCAAAAGGTCATTAAAAAGACAGGCAAGAAAGAAAAGACCAAAATGGATCGTCAGAAGAGACTCTGAAACTTGCTCTTGAACGTAGAGTAGCTAAAGCAAATGGAAAAAATGAAGTAAATGAGTTGAACAGAAGATTTCAAAGGGCAGGTCGAGAACACAAAGTAAATTATTATAATGACATATGCAAAGACCTGGCGTTAGAAAAACAAAAGGAAGAATATGCTGGACATTTCTCAAGCTGAAAGCACTGAATAAAATATTCAAGCCTCGAGTTGCAATAGTGAAGGATTCTATGGGGAAAATATTAAACAATGCAGGAAGCATCAAAAGAAGGTGGAAGGAACACACAGAGTCACTGTACCAAAAAGAATTGGTCGAAGTTCAACCATCTCAGGAGGTAACATATGATAAGAACCGATGGTACTGAGGGAAGAAGTCCAAGCTGCACTGAAGACATTGGTGAGAAACAAGGTTCCAGGAATTGACGGAATACTAGCGGATGCAGTGCTAGAGGTGCTCACTCATCTATGCCAAGAAATTTGAAAATCCAGTGAGGGGGTAAGTTCAGGGTCTGTCAAATGACCACAGGGACCCTAAGGTGGGGGTGGGGGTCCACTGCTGTCCCTACAGCGTCTCCCCAAAGGAAGGAGACATCTTTCCGTACGATCCCATTCACCACAGAAGTAGTGCAGAAATGGGGCTGGCGTGCAGGGGAGTATTTCTGCTGTGTGCTTGGTCTCTGAAGCGGTACCAAGGCAGATGCTGCTCGATGGTGACAGCTGGCCGGCACCCAAGTCTTAGCACCTTGCAGAGTATCAGCGCTTGGCATCTAGCTGGCTGCCTCTATACTAGTGAGTCAGGCCTCGTGGGCCTGTCCCCCTAAGCTGACTGTGTCTATCTGTGGGTGCACTAGGTCCAGTGCGATGCCTCCTGCTTGCTGCCTGACCGTCAGAGAAGCCAGGCTCTTGGATTTAAAGAAATAAAAGAACACCCACGGTGGGGATCACTAGGCTTTGTGCATTGCTGTCATGTGGTGTTGATGTTTCTTGATTGGATAGTAGATGGGAAAGAAAAACCCAGGAGACCGCTTTTTCAGAATAGGGTTAAATCTCTGCTTTCCTTTTTGAGGTCTAGGTGATAGAAGTGATTTAGTCAGCTGTGTCCTCCGTGAGTTAGTACAGATCAGCACTGCTCACACTCACACGTGGTTAAGACAAAAGGCTGGACCACCCACCCCAGCGAGCTGCTGCTGGTAGGTGGGGTGGGACAGAGCTCCTCTTGTGTTAGCGGTATGGAAGCTGCTGGCCCGGGACCCCCAGCTATGCAGGGTTTACTCGAGAGAAAAAACAAAACAACTTGTGTATATATAATTCAAGTTGAGTATTAATGTCGCCTTTAAATTTATTGGACTTTGTTTATGTTGAATGCCATTGCTCACATGCCTTTTTTTAAAAAATTTTTAGAGATAAAAGAAGAGCTTGAAGATCTAAACAAAGAAATCAAGAAAACTGCTAATAAAATTCGAGCCAAGTTGAAGTGTAAGTGTAAAGTTTTGATTATATTTAGTTATTGATGGTGGGAATATGGGTAACTGCTAATTTCTTTTTAATTTTTCCTCCTTTTATATTTTCGAAGATCAAGATCGTGACCACTTTAAAATAACTTATTTGCATGTACCTAGGACAGTAAACCTGTGAGTTATTCTGGATGGTTGTTAATCCTTAAATTTAGGAGAAAAGCACTAATTCACACTCAACAGGATTAAGCACTTGCTTATAAATTATTAATCTCTTTCTACTGTTATATTTTTATGACTTTTTTGGCTAGATTGCAAATGTTTGAGAAGGTGAAATCTTTAAAATGTATTACTGGTTTTTTTCTTGGCTGGTTATTTCAGCTGGTGGGTTCTTTTAAACTTTAAGTGCAATTCAGCTTAGTTTTATGGTGCTCATTGTTCGGCTTTAACAGCCGTGCTTTCTGGGGTGTTTATAGCTGTTGTAAGGGGCTTGAGCATAAGTTGCTTTTTCTTGATATAGTAGGAAGACGCCTTGTATTTAATTTTTACAAAAGACCATGAAATCAAGAACAAGCTCCTTGCAGATTTAAAAAAAAAAAACTCTTATTGTGGAAAAGGTCAAACACACGTGGAGGCAGAGAGGCTGCCCCCACACTCAGTGTCCTCACCCTCGGCTCCTACGGCTCTCAGTGCAGCCTGCCCACTCCACCCACCTCCCGTCATAGCATTTCGCTGTTGCACGTCAGCATGCCTTTCTCAAACACAGGGACTGCTTTTCCCAAAAAACATAGTCACTGTACTATTGTTAGATCTAAATGAAATTAATTACAATTATTTAATATTAGTACATTATTAGTAAACATATTTAAAGTATAATGTATACCCGTTGCCACTGAGTTGATTCCAACTGTACAGCAACTCTGTAGGACAGGGGGAAACTGCCGTATAAGGTTTCCAAGGCTGGAATCTTTACAGAAGCAGACTGTCAGATTTTTCTCCCTTGGAGCGGCTCGTGGGTTCGAACCTCTGACCTTTCAGTTAACAGCTCAGTGCCTTAACCACTGCGCATGCAGGGCTCCTATTAACCTGTTGCTGTCAAGTTGATTCCAACTCATAGCAACCCTATAGGATAGAGTAGAACTGCCCCCATAGAGTTTCCAAGGAGCACCTGGTGGATTTGAACTGCTGACCTTTTGGTTAGCAGATGTAGCTCTTAACCACTGTGCCACCAGGGTTTCCAGGGCCCCTGTACTGTATAATATATAATCTTTTTATTAATAGCCAGTCAGTTTACATTTCCCCAGCAGTCTCGTGATTTGTATGTGTGTGTGTGTCTACAGGTGGTTTCAGTTGGGATCCCAATAAGGACCATACACTATGGCTGGCTGGTACACCATTTAAGACTTTTCAGATCAGGTTCTCCCTCGGTCTTTCCCCCAGCACTTTTACCTTTTGGTGCGGAAACCGCTCATTTGTGCCACTGAGCATTTGCCCTTTGCTCAGGGGGGTTTGTTTTTTAATGGCAAGACAGAACATCTGGTTCTGTCATCACAACGCTCCGTAAATCCACTAGGAGTTGTAAACAGTGATATCCTAATTTTTTATTCATTCTTTATGTACGAGCTGGAATGGTTCCCTCTTCACCTGTGGTTTCCTGAGGTACAGACTGCCTGGGAAAGATGGGACAGGTGCTGGATTCTTTGCCTTCGTATGCTGTTCTCATGGCTGGCTCCCTAGCACCCTGCAGAGATGACCAGTGAGACCTTTGTTTCTGGTTTATTGTTATGAACACTTGGATCTGGACATATCTAACACGTGTCCATCCACTGGTCTTCTCCTCAGTGTCCCATTTGGGGCCTGCCGGAGCCTGTGCAGGGTGACACCTGAGTCCTTTTGACATGGCCCTTGTGGCCTTTGATGGTCTTCCTGCCTTCTGGCAAGACAGGATGGTCCCGGTCCATGTCATACATTTCCCTCCCCAGACCTAGAATCAGCCACTTCTCCAGGGAGTCCTGTTCCTTTTGTTAGATAATTGTTTTTGAGCCCAAGATTCGGGTGCTCGAGGCACATATTGCTACGCACTGAATGATTTGACCATTGTTTTTAGGCCCTTTCAGTGGGCAGAGCTAGGACTTTTTTTTTTCTTTTTAAAGATAAGGTGAGTCATGAATTCCTACTGATATTTCCAAGTTAAGAACTGAGGATTTTTACTTAACCTGAAAGATAATCACATCTGTGTCTCCTTCCAACTATGGCCCAAATCCTGGTTCTCAAGGACATTGAGATAGTTGCCCATTTGCTTTATGCTGTAGTACACACACAGTGCATTCCGAATGATGATGCAGACATCTGTTATCAAGAATAGTGTGACTTGAGGCCGACTCTTCAGACAAAGGTTAGACTGGACTGTGGGACATAAAATGACAACTCATGAAGAGTGTGCTTCTTTGCTCAAGTAGATACATGAGACTAAATGGGCAGCTCCTGTCCGGAGACGAGATGGGAAGGCAGAGAGGGTCAGGAGCTGGTTGAATGGACATGAGAAATCCATGGTAGAAAGAAGGAGTGTGCTGTCACAGTATAGGAAGAGCAACTAGGGTCACATAGCAATGTGTGTATAAATTTTTGTATGAGAGACTAGCTTGAATTGTAAACTTTCACTTAACGGACAACAATGATAATAAAAACGAATAGGGTTACTTAAAAACAGTTTGTGATCGTTGTTGTTCTTTTTGTCTTTAGGTATATCCCACTTGGGATAGACAATCAAAATTATTGGGTTTTAAAGTCACTTTGCATAGTTCTCTGTGTGATTATGTTACCACCTTGAGGTGCAGTTAGGTGTTTTTGTTCCCTTTTATTTTTGATTTTTAGGGATTGCTTTTTTAAAACGTTAGTTTTGCTTTCTAGTTTTGTCAGGTCATTCACGTCATTCCAAAGTCAAGTCTATAAAGCCAGGTATAGTCAGAGAAGTCCAGCTTCTCTCCCTGTCCCTCCACCTCGCTCCTCCTTCCCTTCAAGCATAACTGAGTTACCTTTCCATTGTTTTTTTCTATAAGTAGATATACGTACACACACATATATATATATAGAGAGAGAAACAGAGAGAGAAAGCAAAGTTTCCTCTTGATGGATGATCTTTTTAGTGGATTACCTTAAAAGGTCACCTGTTCATTTGCTTTATGAAGAGATATTATTCAGAGATAAGACGGAAAAGCAATTTGAGGTTTGGGCTGAAAAACTTCCGTTTTTAATTTAAAAGGTAACTGTCTTCTGTTTGTTCCTAGCTATTGAACAGAGTTTTGATCAGGATGAGAGTGGCAACCGGACATCCGTGGATCTTCGGATACGACGGACCCAGGTTTGCGGAGCAGCCGCTCTAGACTGAAGTCATTAGTGCCCCAGGATGAGTCGCAGGCTAGAGATAAGTCCATCTTTGCTGTCATGTGCATACACGTTTCTGCATAAAAAGGATACAGTGTTCATAGACTATTGTTGTGGGTGCCGTTGAGTCAATTCTGACTCATAGCGACCTCAAGTGACAGAGTAGAACTGCCCCTAGGGTTTTCTAGGCTCTAATCTTTATGGGAACAGATCACCATCTCTATTACAAAGGAAAAACACTGCATTCAGCCTATCAACAGACTTATATTCTGAAGCGCAGAGAATTTTCCAAATCATGTCAGCATTGGTGGCCAGGTCATCATGTGGTGGCTTATGGTGCAGGAAGGTTGGAGATGAGTCCTGGACTCTACCTGACAAGGTGGCAGCTAAGTGTGCCGGCTCTGGGGCCAGCCTGCCTGGGTTCCAAACCCGATTCCCATCTTACTCATAGAGCCTGTCACCACCACCCTCAAGTCGTGGCTTTCTCTTCTTTAAATCGAGGACCTAATAGTAGAGTAGGGTGATTGTGAGAATGGAGTGAGCTGGTGCTGTTCCCATTTCCCATTGAAGGAGTAGTGTGATAGTTTCAGTTTCTGAAAAGTAATGTTCCTCAATGGAAGAAATGACCGCCACATATTGTTCTGATTTTTCTACATTGTTAGCATTCAGTGCTGTCTCGGAAGTTTGTGGAAGTGATGACAGAATATAACGAGGCACAGACTCTGTTTCGGGAGCGGAGCAAAGGGCGCATACAGCGTCAGCTGGAAATAAGTGAGTGAGTGATTGCAAGTTTTACATGAGTTAAAGACATACTTTTCTTCCTTAGGGCCTCACTTCAAAGTACATTAACTTCAAAAGAGTAATTCCATCCCTGGTTTTACCAGTATTATAAAACCCAAAGACCTTTCATAACTTACTGCTCTTTGAATCTTCCCAACCTGTTATTATGTCTCTCAGGAAGTTCTAGGTGAGTGGACTTCAAATTGCTTTTAATTCCCATTAGTATTAGAGTTCTAATCAAATTTGGAAACATTTTCACCATTATTTCTTCACACATTTTTTTCTGTCTGCCCCCAACCCCTCCTGCCCTGGGTCCGGAGGAATTCCCCACAGATCTCTGCGAGTCTTGTGAGCAGAGACGCTGACCACCCTTTGGTTCTGGGTGACATTTTCCAGGATGGTTTTGCAGCAGACAGCCTGCAAAGGTAGAGGTAGTGTCTCCGTCCAGAGCCGAAGGCACTTTGCTTTCATGGTGAAGCTCAGTCAGGCTTGCTGTCTCTCCACTATACAAGATCAGGGTTCCATAAACTCGGGGGTCCTCAGCTGTGACTTGTTAGCGTGCAAGTAGGTAAACTCTGAGCTCGTTCACAGCTCTTGACCCCCCCGCCACTTCATCTCCTTCAGAGACTAATCACAGGTGTGTTAGGTGGGCTGACGTCATCCTACAACTCACAGATGTACTTCTAGTTGTTATAAAATTCTTATAAATCTTTGTATCCCTTTTCTAATCTGCCTTTCATCCCCTCCAGTGTGTTTTTACTCTCGGACATTATCGTCTTCATCTCCGGAGGTTCTCTTTGGGTCTTTTTCTATCTTCCATGGCTCAGCCTACCTGAACGTTGGGAGTACAGGTAGAGCCGTCTGAAATCCTTGTCTGACAATTCCAACATCTGTGTTCTGAAATCCTTGTCTGACAATTCTAACATCTGTGTTCTGTGCTGGTTTCGACTGTTGATTTTTCTCCTCATTAGGAATTACGTTTTCCTGTCTCTTTGTGTGCCGGGTGATCTCTGGATGCCAGACATTGGGAATTCTGCCTTGTTTGGTGGTGGATATTTTTGTATTCCTGTACATATTTTAGGGTCTTGTTTTGGCTTGCAATTAAATCACTCAGCCACAGTTTAATTCTCTTGGGTCTATGAAAAAACTGTAAAGTTTTTCATGGATGTTTTCCAGTTCTTCCCAATTCTTAATCATCTGTTATTTTTTTCTCATCATTAATACTTGCCTAAGAAAATACATTTGAAAGGATTAGAAAAACGTTGTTTGAAAATGTTAACAACTTAATTGGATTTTAGTTGTGAACTTATGGTTGAAAAGGTCCTCATTTTAAAACATTCTGAATAGATAGATCTTCTTCTTGTTAATCTTTAGCTGGAAAAACCACCACCAATGATGAGCTAGAAGAGATGCTGGAGAGTGGGAACCCTTCCATTTTCACCTCAGATGTGAGTGCAACATGTCTTCATTTAGCTACAGTTTGCCCTTAGCTTCCACACCCATCATGACTTCATATTTCTCTCTTGTGTGCTTTTCAAAGATTATATCAGATTCACAGATCACAAGACAAGCTCTCAATGAGATTGAGTCACGTCACAAAGATATCATGAAATTGGAGACCAGCATACGAGAGCTGCATGAGATGTTTATGGACATGGCTATGTTTGTTGAGACTCAGGTAATCACGCAAATCCTAATTCTCTGAAGTAGATAACCTGTCGTGGGGAAAATCTCATATTTGAGCCTGTTATACCTGGGAAAACCATTGTTTTGGGTCCAGTCTCAAAATTCAAAAATTCATTGCAGTGTTAAATGTGATATGGAAGCACTGGAAACAGATAGCCGACAGCAGGGGGCTGGTCTGCTTCATTAAGCAATGGCCCGCTCATAGGCAGCGTGTTGGGCAGCTGTAGGCCCAGGACTCATTCTCTGCATGCCTCTCCAGCCTTTTGAAGAGCATTGTTTATTTTGAGGAACTCTATCATAAAAATGTGCATGAAAATTTAGATGCCATGAATTTGTCAGAAAAAACCAATAGCTGCATGGGGATGGGTGTGGCACAACTTTAATCTTTTTAATTTTGGGTGGACCCATTGCCATCCATGATGTGAGGAATTGGGAGAATGGGATGTGACTACCACCAGCTTCTTATTCTCAGGAAGTATTCCAAAGGAAACCAGTTAGACAGTAAGAGTCTTAGACTATGTTTGTAATAACCAAAGATTGTACAATATCTTAGACCTTAATTCTAACTGTTTTATACCAATGGTATTATTTTAAGCTCCATTAGAAAAATCGCTGTATTCTTAGCTTTGTTTCATGGTTTACTTTTAGAAGTATTTGTATTGTGTTATATTGGCTCATCTAATTCAAAATATATGTGTAGTTAAAACTTAGCAGTAAGTTTACATTACTGAATGAACACGTTGATTGTCCGTCACTCTTCAATGCTTTACTATTATTCACTGCTGCAGAGTATGTCTGCCGGGGACGGAAAACCAGGTAACATGTCTTCTCCCTAACATTTCGCTGGGGTCACCTCCGTTTATGTTTTTGCTCATTAATTAACTCAGTGTCCAGCATAAGTTACATTTAGTTTACTGATATTTTAAAGAAATAGCAACAATTTTCTACCCGTTAGAAAAGATGCCATTTGTTGTATATTGTATGTTTGTGCATAATAGTAAAATATTAGCTTAACTTAAAGCAAACTTCCTTCCCTTCACTGTGCTCATCTTTGACAAGAATGCTCACACATTAAAGCATATCTCAGCATCTCATTGATATACCTTTAATGTCAGCATTGCTGCCCACTCCTCTTAGTTCTCTTTAAAATATAAATAGAATTTCAAGTGCTTTCTGTTAGCACATTTATAGTGGGTCTTACCTTTCACCTCTCTGTAAATGTGAAAATAAACATATTCAGAATCCATTACATGCACTTCATGTTTGTATAAAAACTTCACTGATGTTTCGTGGTTATCTTCAGATGCCTAATCAAGTCATTTCAAAATGTCTTCTGAATTTGAAACTTTTTACTTTAAGGGTGAAATGATCAACAACATAGAAAAAAATGTTACGAATGCCACAGACTATGTAGAACATGCTAAAGAAGAAACTAAAAAAGCTATTAAATATCACAGCAAGGCAAGAAGGGTGAGTTTGGTTTTTAAGAATTAAAGTGCATTTTTCTGTAAATCTGGTATCAAGTTATAATATGTTACTGTAAGCCTGGTTATAAGGTTTTCCAAGAATTAAGTTTTTTTGTTTTTTTTTATTGTTGTAGTTTAAATGACATTTACATTTCAAGTTAGTCTCCCATACAAAAGTTTATACACACATTGTTATGTGACCCTAATTGCTCTCCCCATACTGTGACAGCACACTCCTCCTTTCCAGCCTTGATTCCCCATGTCCTGTCAACCAGCTCCTAACCCTCTCTGCCTTCCCATCTCACCTCCAGACAGAAGCTGCCCGTTTAGTCTCTTGTATCTACTTGAGCTAAGAGGCACACTCCTCATGAGTACCACTTTATGTCCCACTGTTCAGTCCAATCCCTGTCTGAAGAGTTGACCTTGGAAATTATTTTAGTTCTGGGCTGATGGAGAATCCAGGGGCCATGCTTTCTGGGGTTCCTCCAGTCTCAGGCCATTAAGTCTGGTCTTACTAGAATTTGAGTTCTGCACTCCACCTTTCTCCTGCTCCATCAGGGACCCGGTGTTGTGTTCCCTGTCAGGGTGATCATTGGTGGTAGCCAGGCACCATCTAGTTCTTCTGGTCTCAGGCTGATGAAGTCTCT
>NW_004444067.1:6525411-6529541 GCF_000243295.1 Trichechus manatus latirostris | reverse complement strand
CACCGTTTGTTAAAGAGACTGTCTTTTCCCCAACTGACGGACTTTGGGCCTTTGTCAAGTACAAGCTGCTCATAGGTGGATGAATTTATGTCTGGATTCTCGGTTCTGTTCCATTGGTCTATGTATCTGTTGTTATACCTGTACCAGGCGGTATAACAGGTTCTAAAATCAGGTAGTGTGAGGCCTCCCATTTTGTTCTTCTTGACTAATGCTTTACTTATTCGTTGCCTCTTCCCTTTCCATATGAAGTTGGTGATTTGTTTCTCCATCTCATTAAAAAATGCCATTGGAATTTGAATCGGAATTGCATTGTATCTGTAGATCGCTTTGGGTAGAATCGACATTTTCACTGTGTTGAGTCTTCCTATCCATGAGCAAGGTATGTTTTTCCACTTATGCAGGTCTCCTTTGGTCCAATAAATAAAAGTTTTGTAGTGAAATGTTTCATTTTAAGTCTGAGTTTATTCTTTTCACTACAAGCTTTAGAAGTGTATTATGTAAATTATGTTGAATATCCACCTTTTTGTGCTCTAAGTAAGTAAGACCCTTGACAACGAAAAGTCAGCATTGTCTGCCTCTTTAGGTTGGCTGAGTTTAAAATTGCAGCGTTCTCTATTTCTTGAGCTATCATTTGGAGGGAGGTACAGAACTAATAGGATTGGAAATTCTCCCTCAGAATTGTTGGCTGCGCAGTTTGTATAGGAACATTTTATTTTTTATGTAGGTTACTTGCTAATTCTTTTGTTTGGAGAAAAGAATTTCCTGAGACTGTGCACTTATGTAGGTTATGTAGCTCCCAGATAAAGGGGTCCTCAAAGGAAGGGGGTCCCTTTCTGCTTAGGATCTACATGTTTTACCTTTAACAAGGGTTAGGGGAACCTAATTGGAATTTTTTGTTACTAGGGCCAAAATTTAAGACTTTTTCTACTGATTTAGGTAATTTTACTGTAATTCCTCTGAAACTTGAGAGATTATAGATTTTCACATTGTCACCTCCCTTGGGAGGAATGGAAGATGGAAGGAATACACAGAGTCACTGTTCCAAAAAAAATTGGTCGACATTCAGCCATTTCAGGAGGTAGCATATGATCAAGAACCAGTGGTATTGAAGGAATAAGTCCAAGCTGCACTGAAGGTATTGGCGAAAAATAAGGCTCCAGGAATTGATGGAATACCAATTGAAATGTTTCGCCAAATGGATGCAGCACCAGAAGCGCTCATTCATCTATGCTAAGAAATTTGGAAGACAGCTCCCTGCCAGCTGACTGAAAGAGATCCATATTTGTACCCATTCCAAAGAAAGGTGATCCAACAGAATGCAGAAATTATCAAACAATATCAGTAATACCACACGCAAGTAAAATTTTGCTGAAGATCATTCAAAAGCGGCGCAGCAGTACATCAGCAGGGAACTGCCAGAAATTCAAGCCAGATTCAGAAGAGGATGTGGAATGAGGGATATCACTGCTGATGTCAGATGGATCTTAGCTAGAAGCAGAGAATACCAGAAAGATGTTTACCTCTATTTTATTGACTATGCAAAGGCATTCGACTGTGGGGGGTATAACAAATTATGGGAATTCCAGAACACTTAATTGTGTTCATGAGGAACCTGTACATAGACCAAGAGGCAGTCATTCTAACAGAACAAGGGGATACTGCATGGTTTAAAGTCAGGAAAGGTGTGCATCAGGGTTGTGTCCTTTCACTGTACTTATTCAGTCTATGCTGAACAAATAATCTGAGAAGCTGGACTGTATGAAGAATATAGCATCAGAATTGGAGGAAGACTCATTAACAACTTGCAGCACACAAACTTACTTGCTGAAAGTGAAGAGGACTTGGAGCACTTACTGATAAAGATCAAAGACTACAGCCTTCTCTATGGATTATACCTCAACATAAAGAAAACAAAAATCCTCACAAATGGACCAATAAGCAACATCATGATAATCGGAGGAAAGATTGAAGTCGTCAAGGATTTCATTTTACTTGGATCCACAATCGATTCCTATGGAAGCAGCAGTCAAGAAATCAAAAGACATACTGCATTGGGCAGATCTGCTGCAAAAGATCTCTTTAAAGTGTTAAAAAGTAAAGATGTCACTTTGAGGACTAAGGTACACCTGACCCAAGCCATGATATTTTTGATTGCCTCATATACATGTGAAAACTGGACAGTGACTAAGAAAGACTGAAGAAGAGTTGATGCATATGAATTATGGTGTTGGCAAAGAATGTTGAATATACCATGGACTGCCAGAAGAATGAACAAATCTGTCTTGGAAGTACAGCCAGAATGCCCCTTAGAAACAAGGATGGTGAGACTTCTTCTCATGTACTTTTGATATGTTATCAGGAGGGACCAGACCCTGGAGAAGGACATCATGCTTGGTAAAGAAGAGGGTCAGTGAAAAAGAAGAAGGCCCTCAACAAGATGGATAGACACAGTGGCTGCAACAGTGGGCTCAAACATGGCAACGATTGTGAGGATGGTGCAGGACTGGGCAGTGTTTCATTCGGTCGGAACCAACTCAACGGCATCTAACAACAACTAACAACTCCCTTTGCTTAGTGTACAGAGTTGCTGTGGATGACGTAAGCTTTGTAAATGCATTTTAATATTCATATCTGAATCTCAAGTGTGTCGTGTGTGAATAAAAGCTCTTCTAAGAAAACAATGAAACTGCAAAATTGAGTTTTGGCTCAGGGACAGAAACATTGTCCAGGAATCTCCTTGCATCTCCTGGCCCTTGGTCCTTGTTTCTTTCTCCCCAGTGTGGAGGAAGATGCCCAGCTCCAACCACCGCTCCCAGAGTTTGTCATCACACACCTTCCTGGGGGGCTGGGTGTGTCAAATGCCTCTCTCAGGAGCTGGTAGAATCCAGTGCCAGCAGAGGATCCGTGAAGAGATGGTTCACAGTGTCAGGGAACGCGAAGGGTCCCACTGTGCAGATAGATCTAGGGATGACGGTGCATGGGCATTCCCAAATAAGCTGTGCATCTGTGCCGGAATGCTGGCTAGGGACCCCACCTGCCTCTTCTCAGGCACCTCCACTGTCATGTGTGGAAATAAGGTGTAGGTCCTCTCATGATTTTGTGTTATCATTTGTTAAAATCTTGACCCTTAAAGTAATCCAGGGTGATGCAGTACACCATGAAGTAAGCCGAGATGATGCCATACACCATGAAGTAAACTGAGGTGATGCAGTACACCATGAAGTAAACTGAGGTGATGCAGTACACTGTGAAGTAAGCTGAGGTGATGTGTACACTATGAAGTAAACTGAGGTGATGTACACTATGAAGTAAGCTGAGGTGATGTGGTACACTATGAAGTAAGCTGAGGTGATGTACACTATGAAGTAAGCTGAGGTGTTGTGGTACACTATGAAATAAACTGAAGTGATGTGTACACTATGAAGTAAACTGAGGTGATGTACACTGTGAAGTAAGCTGAGGTGATGTGTACACTGTGAAGTAAGCTGAGGTGATGTGTACACTGTGAAGTAAGCTGAGGTGATGTACACTGTGAAGTAAGCTGAGGTGATGTACACTATGAAGTAAGCTGAGGTGATGTGTACACCATAAAGTAAGCTCAGGTGATGTGTACACTATGAGGTAAGCTGAGGTGATGTGATACACTTTGAAGTAAGCTGAGGTGATGTGGTACACCATGAAGTAAGCTGAGGTGATGTACACTATGAAGTAAGCTGAGGTGATGTGTACACTGTGTAGTAAGCTGAGGTGATGTACACTGTGAAGTAAGCTGAGGTGATGTGTACACCATAAAGTAAGCTGAGGTGATATGGTATACTTTGAAGTAAGCTGAGGTGATATGTACACTATGAAGTAAGCTGAGGTGATGTACACTATGAAGTAAGCTGAGGTGATGTACACTGTGAATTAAGCTGAGGTGATGTACACTGTGAAGTAAGCTGAGGTGATGTGTACACCGTAAAGTAAGCTGAGGTGATATGGTACACTTTGAAGTAAGCTGAGGTGATATGTACACTGTGAAGTAAGCTGAGATGATGTACACTGTGAAGTAAGCTGAGGTGATGTACACTGTGAAGTAAGCTGAGGTGATGTGTACACCGTAAAGTAAGCTGAGGTGATATGGTACACTT
>NW_004444067.1:6516012-6525152 GCF_000243295.1 Trichechus manatus latirostris | reverse complement strand
GGTACACTGTGAAGTAAGCTGAGGTGATGCGGTACACTTTGAAGTAAGGTGTGGTGATGCGGTACACTGTGACGTAAGCTGAGGTGATGCGGTGCACTGTGACGTAAGCTGAGGTGATGCGGTGCACTGTGACGTAAGCTGAGGTGATGCGGTGCACTGTGAAGTAAGCTGAGGTGATGCGGTGCACTGTGAAGTAAGCTGAGGTGATGAGGTGCATTGTGAAGTAAGCTGAGGTGATGCAGTATGCTCTGAAGTGCTTGCTTTAGTTCCAGGCACAGAGCTGACCCTCATTAAAAGGTGCTTCCTTTCTTCTTTTGCATGACCGAAACAGCATGCCGACTTAGCGACCACTTAGTGAAAAGCTCCCTGGGTTTATAAAGATCAAAGACTGTGGGCATGATAACTTTCCATTTCTATTCTGCCTAGTAGGCTTGGGGTCCGTACATTACTCAGAGTGGAAAGTGGTAAAAAGTATGGTGTCTGTTTTCATGAGTCATAAAAACTGATGTACATAGCCCCTAACTTCCCAATTAGATGTCTAGATGCTTCACTGCTGCTTCTGTTCTAGATGTTGGCTGTCCCCTGGCCTGCTGTCCTGTTTTTATTCCCTCAGGCTGTGTGGAGGAATGTGTTCAGTCTGCTGAGGTGGGGGCAGTGAGGGGCTTAACTGCCATCGGCAAATAAGCAAGCAACCAAAGGCTGGGTTTACAAGAACACAGGACTCATTAAATATAACTGTTTTCTTAGTTTAATGAGCTGGCTACATAGCTCTACATACATGAAAAAAATTGTTATATGTCTCATTCCATCAGTAGTTTATGCAAATAATGTGACTGTGCCCCCCATTGAAGAAACCTAAATTCTGAGAGTGATACAGCAGTTCTGACCTGCTTAAATTAAGTCATTTCTTTTTGAGAACCAAAAATTGTCCCACAGGGTTAAGCAGAAGTCCCGTGACATAGACATTAAAAAATGAGTCCTGCTGAGTCACTTTATTTTAAATGGATGATGTCTTTGAAGGTAGCAAGATGGGATAAAGCATGATATAATCAGCTTACTTTTCTTTGACAGAAAAAGTGGATAATTGTTGCTGTGTCAGTGGTTCTGGTGGCCGTGATTGCCCTAATTATTGGTTTGTCAGTTGGCAAGTGATGATGCGGATGACAACAAAGTGCATGCCCTCTGCCAGCGCGGCAGTAAGTAACTAATCAGCTCATTTACTCATTAACGCTCCTAACTAGCCAGGCTCAAGCCTGTTAATTGACTTAATAATAAAAGATTGGCTGCCCCCTCTGCGTGGTGCGGGTGGCACCCTCTAGTGGTGCCTGTGTACCTGCGTTCTAGTCTCGGAACACGCAGGTAGGGCAGGAAGAGACCTTCTTTTCTGTGGTTTTCTTTTAAAGCTTCTAGGTTTACTTACTTTGCCTCAGTGTGATAGTGTGGCAGGCAATACTAGCTCCTTAGTTTTTTCAGGCTTTTGATTTTAATCTTGAAAGACCATTTGTCTCACTCTCTCTCTCTCTGTATAATTAAATTCCCTTATAATTAAAGGGAATAACCATATCAATGATGATTAATACTTAATTAAAAAAACTAACATTTATTTTTCAGTATATCTCTTAAATTTTATCTTTCAGAATAATTGAAACTACTGAAAGTGACTTTGTAAAATGTTCAAAAAATAAAATAATATAAAAATGAAATAAAAAGTAAAAATACATATTCACTCATCATTTTACTGTAAACTAGAGGGAATAGAGCTAAAGCTATGAAAAACATTCAGTGAAATTAAAATTGTCTAATTTGTTTCTATTTGGTAGTATCTATTTTGTTTGGAAATGTTTGCTTATTAAAATGGAAACTATGCATTTATTTAGTTAGGATGCCTATTAATTCTTAATTCAAGGATTCTGAATATAGATATTTAACTAATTAATTTAAAATATCACTTTTTGTTCAGTATATTCGTATCACCCTTTTCCAGACTTGCATGGATTTGAGTATTTTCTCTGGCTCTATTATGCGTTAATAATGCATCCTTTTTGCATTAACCCTTCTGCAGTAAGTTAAAGTGCTGGCTGGCGTGTTAAATTTAGGAGTGTTTGTTTGGCATCATCGCTGAGATAACACTGTGAAACGCCCATCTCAGCATCTCTAGGTTGTGACAAGGAGTCCCTGAAGAATTCATCGTTTTATCATGAAAGTGACTGCCAACTTCATAGTCACCTGGCACTTGAAAGAAATATTATGGTGTAAAGGAGTCACGTGTACAGTCAAATGTCACTACTGCTTTTCAGTCTTAAAATGTATTTCTTAATGTGAGTGTCTGCTACGCTTAGGGCCCACAGTCAGGAGGTGAGGAACTTTGGCGTTTGGCTGTGTTCTGACGTGATTCAGGCCGCAAGGTTGCACTTGAGATCAGGTCAGCAGTAAGCTCTGGGGTGTTGTGCTGGGTAACATTCCATTCTCCAGGCAGATGGAAGAACTCCTGGGGCCCTGTATTTTCAGTAGGCAAAGTGTTTATGGCTGTGTCCTAGCATCTTCCTATTAGCTCTGCTGAAAAAGAAAAGGTACATGTATATGATATTTCCTCATCACTATAGTGGTACTTTTAATGTTTTTATAGTTTTTGGTAAAATGTGTATTTTCTTAATGTTTCCTAGTAGCCATAATGCTGAATGTCGTTATACTAGAGATAAAATTACAGTTTTTGGCTTGAATCCAGGGAAATGAGCAGCTTTTCATGAATGCTGTTGGGTATTGACTTGGAATCCGAGAAGGCCTGTCCATCTCTGTGCCTTCAGCCTGGCTGGCCGTTGTCCCCATGGGCATGCAAACACAAACGAGTATAAAACGATCCTTGTTGATGCAAACTGATGAGAGTGCAAACTCCACAGTTATTTTTGTCCACAAGGCAGTGTTTGACATCTTTTAGAAAACTGTTCCCCCCAAAATTACTTTTTTCTTTCATCCTTCAGCAAATACTTGTTGAATGCCTTCCTGTAGGCTAGGTAGCGTGCTGTCTGCACTCTGTAGAGGGGATCCTGATCTCATGCCCCGGCCACGTGGCTGGGGTGCTCCATTTCACATATACGGAGACAGTGAGGGAGCAGCCTGCCCGTGCTTTAATGTAGAGTAGATGCCAGGACCATAATTTGAACTAACAACTGGGCTGGCTCCCAGGGGTGTGCTCCTCCCCTAAGGAGAATCCCAAGTACAGGCAGTCCCCAGGTTACCAATGTCTGACTGAGGAACAGTTTCACCTTGCACTTTAGTATGGTGTAAATTTGTCCTCACTTTGAAAAGATTCAACTAAGCCCTACTCACAACAAATTCTTCATCATAATCACCTTCACTTGCTTCATGTGCAGCTTTTAAAATCATTGACAAGGCTTTGGGCCTTGTCTTGCACTAAACCCAAACCAAAAACCTGTTGCCATCGAGTCGATTCCACATAGCGACCCTATAGGACAGAGTAGAACTTCCCCATAGGGTTTCCAAGGCTGTAAATCTTGACAGAAGCAGACTGCCACATCTTCCTCCCTTGGAGCGGCTGGTGGGTTTGAACTGCAGACTTTTCAGTTAGCAGCCAAGTCCTTAACCACTGCACCACCAGGACTGCTTTCCTGCCCTAAAGTAATTCTGAATAAGAACGACGTGCACCTGTTCCAACTTACCTACAAATTCTTAAGACACACTCAGGAACAGATCTCGCTGGTAGCCGAGGACTGCCCACATTGGGCTTGAGCTGTTGTCTGGATAGGTAGGACGGTTGTTAAATATATGCATTTAGGGCACGGGGCCTCAGGTATGATGGAATTCGAAAGAGGAGAACTGAAGCTAGATGTGGCCCACACGTCCACACGCAGGGAAGTGCCAGAAACTAGGGGCTGGAGACTGCCCCGATCCCACGAGTACAGCTCCCAGGGACCCCACAGAGGTGGGGGATGAGCACATGCTTACTAGGTGTCTTAGTCATCTCGTGCTGCTCTAACAGAGATACCACAAGTGGATGGCTTTAACAAAGAGAAGTTTATTCTCCCAGAGTCCAGTAGGCTACAAGACCAAATTCAGGGCATCAGCTCCAGGAGAAGGCCCTCTCTCTCTGTCAGCTCTGGAGGAAGGTCCTTGTGATGCATCAGTCTTCCCTTGGTCTGGGAGTATCTCAGCGCAGGAACCTCAGGTCCAAAGGACACGCTCTGCTCCCGGCACTGCTTTCTTGGTAGTGTGAGGTTCCCATGTCTCTCTGCTTGCTTCTCTCTTTTATATCTCAAAAGAGATTGGCTTAAGACACTGTCTAATCTTAAGATGTCATCAGTATAACTGCTGCTAATCCATTTTGTTACATCATAGTAATAGCATTTACAGCGCGTAAGGAAATCACATCAGATTACACAACCATACAATACTGGGAATCATGACCTAACCAAGTTGCTACACACAGTTTTTGGGGGCCGCAATTCAATCCATGACACTAGGGGACACGCTTAGTTCTGTACCTGAGGGAGGGAAGAGGAAGGGGCCTTTCTGAAAAGGTGCTAAGAGAAGTTCATGGAAAAGCATGTAGAGAAGATGCTAGAAAAGGAGGGTGCAGTCCTCATTGTCCAGGGAAGTACCTACTGATACTAAGGAAGGTGGGCTTGTAGGGAGGTGGTACCTGAAGGAGCCCCTGTGGTGCAGTGGTTAAGAGCTCGGCTGCTAACCAAAAGGTCAGCAGTTCAAATCCACAGGCCCTCCTTGGAAACCCTATGGGGTAGTTCTGCTGTGTCCTGTAGGGTCACTATGCGTTGGAATTGACTCGATGACAATGGGTTTGGTTTTTTGTTCGTTTTGGTATCGTGAAGGCAGCCCTGCAGGTCTGAGCAAATCACTCTTGGCGTGTTAATATTAATTTAGAACTGTCCAGGTGCAACAGCTGTGATTTCTTAGATAAAAGTGTGGCGTATTTTTGTTAACTGTAACTAAAAATGATGAAGCTCTGCCTTTTAAAGAGAGACCCAGAGCCACCCAGCGTGGTGAGCTTTCCCTTCTCCCCCGGGTATGCTCCCCGGACAGACGTGTAGGTTGTTTGGCCTTGATTGTGCGACGATGCTTGTTCGTGTATGTAAAGCTCCGTGTGCAGTGGCCGACTTAGGCCATGGATGCGAGGAATACTCAGCTTAACATCTCGTTGACTTCTGACAGAGTGTATCGCCCACAAATGCAAAAAAAAAGAAATATGAACAATTTTTCAGCAAATGAGAAATAATTTCATTAAGAGTTTTTTTAAAAGAGATACAATGTAGCTGAGAAGCAGCGTTTTTGGAATTTTGTTGTGGTCTGTGTTATTGTTGTGTGCCGTCAACTCAATTCCAACTCTTAGTGACCCTAAAGGACAGAGCAGAACTGCCCCGTAGGGTTTCCTGGGCTGTAATCTTTACGGGAGCAGATTGCCAGGTTTTTTTCCTGCGGTGCCGCTGGTGGACTTGAACCGCCAACTTTTTGGTTAGCAGCTGAGGGTTCAAACCATTGGGCCACCAGGGCTCCTTCTTATGATGCAGAGAAAGTGTTTATTAAGCACCCACATGTTGCAAGTGGACCTTGCCTGCTCCCTCCAGGAGCACATAGTTTTAATAAGTGAAGTTTGTAACTGTTTTCACCCCTCCCTCTTCTGGCCATCAGGGCTTCTGCCTTGATAATGGGCTTAGATTTGAAACGATCTCAAATTCCAGGAGGATTTTGTTAGGAAATGGCCCTGGTGATTTCTGTCCTTTGATGCATTGCAAAATGAATTAATGTTTTTCTTTATCTTGCAGAAAATGCTGTTCATTATTATTTGTGTAATTATTTTGCTTGTGATCCTTGGAATTATCCTAGCAACAACATTGTCATAGCAACCCTATCCCAAGAGCTGTTTATCCTTGGAGACTCAGACCACATCTGCAGCAAAGTCAGCATCCCATCATTTCATGAGTGAACCCTAGGCGTTGTGATGCATGGCACTGCGTGCTGATTTTTTTGTTAGTGACTCCAAGGACAAAGCACAACAAGGTTTTTGCTCAGTGCAGATGCTGGAGGCAGAATGTATGGGATGAGTTAACCCAGCATCCTTGGATTCTACTGAACATACCGCGAAAATTTAACAATGTGATACTAGTTTCAGTGGCCTTACAGTAAGGAATCATTGAAAATTTCAATTTTTTTATATTTCAGTGTTAAAATTTTATGTGAAGTTTAATTAGGAGTACTTTATGTTACGAAGCCATTGGACTTCAAGTGTAAGACTTGACTTCTTCCCCTTCTCCCAGCTGACAAGCTAACTAAGAGACATTTTGTACTATTTTTAAGTCGTGTTTATTCCTTGTTTGCAAAAATAATTTTTATTATCACAGACGCTGTTTTGTGAGATATCTATGATTTTAAATGTTTATAAATTAATTGCTTAATATATTAACATCTTAATTTACCCCATTTTATATGCTAAATGCTGCCTTTTAAATGAAACAGGATAGAGCCATCTTCGTACAGTTGTTTACGAAGTTTGCCATTGTCATAAAAAACAGTGGTTGCAAAGCATCCCAAAAGCCTTTCAGGTGCCTTCTGTTAATATTGATTTCTAAGTTTGAAATGCCTCTGATACCCTCCAGAAAAGTCTAGATTATTGTATTGGGCTCCAATTCTACTGGTTCCATTACCCAAGATAATAAATAATCAGTTACTGCTGTAAAGACAACGGTCTCTTCTTTGTTCACTAAACAAAAGCTTGTGTTTCCCTGTTTACATCACTGGGGTCTGAATTTAAGTATGGTGTTGGGACCAAGATTTAGGACTCTTTAAGTTCAAGGAAATTAGTCCTAGACATGAAGTGAGTTCAGAAATTCAAACCCTCATACAGATCATTTACAGGTTCTTGGTAAGTCCTTAATATTCTGCTGAAGTTTAAAAGTTAATTCCCAGAGTTTTTAGGAATCTATGATAATTAAACACTTCTATTGCTCATCAAAGTTTTTTAGTAAAACAGTATGACTTATTTTTAGACTCGTAAAATGTATGAAATCTTACTAATGAATGGACATTTATTAAGGTAGCAGCTTGTCCACATTATAAATGAATATGTGAAGGATATCCAAAATATATAGTTAAATTTTGTTCCTGTGTACGTTATTGTATAAGCATGCGACTGTATTTTGACTTTGTTTGGTTTGAAAATTAGTGTGGCTATCCTTGATTCCGGACAATTAAGTGTGAATAATATGGAACAGTTTAGAAATTGTGTTCCTTATTTAATGTAATTGTACTTTTCACTTGTCTGTAACATATACATCTGACTGTGTGTAACTCGGATCCAACTCTGTATTCACACATTTTGCTTATTTGCTGGACGTCGCTGTGTACTCAGAACTTCTATAGGCATCTCCCAGCTCTAATACATATGTATCTATATATACACATACACACATATATATATATACATTTTTGTCCTTAAATAGCCTGTTGGGAATGTGGTCGCTGACTTGTGGTTAAGTTGAAAATATAACTTGTCTCGGAGGGTATTTAAATATTTAGAGATCATGCTTGTATTTATGTAACTTTTATACATTTATTTTTCTGTATAATTATGTCTACATGTAGAAGGACTTTGTGCTGATGACATCCTGTCCCCCCTTATGTCCCGCTTTTTCTTCAAGTTCAGTCTTACTAGATCTTAACTTTCATAATAATTCTTACTGTATTTTTCAGGCCATTCTTCCTAGATTTGGAGTACTTAACTGAATTGTGTTTTTATCGTTGAAATGATGGAAGTGCTTTCTGGTTTCTGTTTAGATGTTCAAGTCAGTTGTCAGATGACACATCTGTATGTCTAAACCTCGTGTACCTATCTGAAATCTGATTTTAAAAATATTTACAGGTTCATTTGTTACTTTTTATCGTTTCTTCAAATATTTTATGTTTATATTAAAAAAAAAAAAAAATCCCCAGAGAACGAAAAACCAAATATTTACTTTCTGCCTTGTCATTTCTGGAAAGACTTTTTGGGAGATGTTTTATTGCATATCCATTAATAAATTGTTCTACTAAGAAAATTTACTTTTGGTTATTATTATGTATAATAGTATAATTTAATAATTTTGGGTTATTTAGGTTTTGGTAATTATCGATAATTTTGTCGTTGTCATTATTATAAGCTTGTGTTGTTCACACCTCAGATGTCAGCTCTGTGTATGAAGGAACCCTCCTGAAGCTTTGCTATTTACAAAATGGGTAAGTCATCAAATTTGGGCTCTAGCTGAAGGCCACTGGCTTTGACAGATTCTCTGGGACATTTATTTGCAGAGCCCCCCGTGTTCTGATTCATCCTCTGTACTTTTCAGAGTTTTCCTTATTAAAAGGAATTTTCTTCATTCCCTAACCTTTACATCATTCTAACCATGTTGGAAAGTGATGTTCCAAAACCAGAAATAAAAAAAAAAAGAAAAAGAAGGTAGTCCTGGAGAAAATTAGTTAATGGAGTTAGATTCCTATATGTTAATTTTAACTTCCTGTTCCAATATTTATAACCTCCTATTCCTGGTGGCAGAGTGATTAAGAGCTTGGCTGCTAACCAAAAGGTCGGCAGTTTGTATCCACCAGCCGCTCCTTGGAAACCCTGTGGGGCAGTTCTCCTCTGTCCAATAGGGTCACTATAAGTCGGAACCGATTGGACTGCAGTGGGTTTGGGTTTTTTTTTCGTAGTTCGTATATCTTTTCCACAGTGAATCTAATCTCAAACTTAATAAATGCATTCGGTAGTTTGTTGTTAGGTGCTGTCGAGTTGGTTCTGACTCACAGCAACCCCGTGTACAACAGATGGAAACACTGCCGGGTCCCTCGCCATCCCCGCAATCATTGTTATGCTCGAGCCCGTTGTTGCAGCCACTGTGTCAATCCATCTCTTTTAGTACCTTTGTTTATATTTTTAATAGAAATCATGGTTTATCACGCGAATGGATTTGTATGAATATTTTTAGTAAATCTAAACCCCCCTTCTCCCGTGAGTTTAGGGAGTGGAATAAGTATAGAATGCAAATGAGCAAGTCTACACATCAGAGTGGAGCGGGGTTTGGAGGGGGCTGGAGGAAATCGGCCGCCAGGAAGCCACTTCCGGCCACGAGGCAGAGGCC
>NW_004444067.1:6504167-6514894 GCF_000243295.1 Trichechus manatus latirostris | reverse complement strand
TGTGGAGCAGCTGTACTCTGTCATGTAGAGTTGCTATGAGCCGGAATTGACTTGATGGCACCCAACAACAACAATCTGCTCTTGTAAAGATCACAGCCTTGGAGACCCCGTGGAGCAGCTGTGCTCGGTCATGTAGAGTTGCTGTGAGCCGGAATCGACTCGACAGAATGGGTTTGGTTTTCTTGTTTTGGTTACCTTGGGTCCCTCGTCTGTGAAAACGAGGGCTGGACGGGCAGCCCCCGAGGGCCCCACCAGGATGCAAGATCATGCTGTGAGGCGCCTCAGCATGGGTCCTGCCCCTGCCTGGAGCTCTGAAAGTAGTCCTTTCAGTAAAGCCTCTTTATTTAAACCAGCTGTCGTCAGTTCTGTTCTTCCTGGACCCTGACTGGAACAGAGGGGACTGGAGGACAAGCCCCAGGCACACGGTGAGGTCTGACCGACAGGGAGGGGTGTGGGTTTGTGGTGAAGAATCAAGAATTAGCCTCTGTAAAGTCTTGGTTTGTGGTGCCTTCCAGACAGGCGTGGAGGAGTGGGGCTGGACTGAGTAGATGAAGCCAGAGCTCCGGGGGAGGTCATCAGCCTGTGGGTGGTACTTGGGGCTGTGGGCCAGGGGGACATCACCAGGGAGAGAGCACAAAGGGAGAGAAGGAGGGCGTTTCCAGATGGAGCAGTCCAGAAGAGCATGGTGGGCCTGAGGCCGGGATCCAGTGGATTCGACTTACAGAGGGAGCAGACAAATGGGGTGGTGGCTGGAGAGGTGCGTGACATCAGGGAAGTTTGTTTGTTTGTTTTTTTTTTTTTTGACAAATACAGCTACTAAAGAGAGATGGAGATAGAGATAATAGATGATAGATTGGACAGACAGACGGATGGACGGATGGATGTATAAATGGATAGATGATAGGTAGATTAGATAGATAAATGGATAGATGATAGATTAGATAGTTTAGACAGACGGATGGATGGATAGATGATAGATTGGATGGATGGATGGATAGATAAATAGAATAGATAGAGATAGATATGATAGGTGATAGAGATGGAGTGATGGTAGAAGCCAGGCCCTGGACCATTGAGAGGCTGGCCTCAGGGGCAGTCAGTTCACAGCTGGACAAGAAGGTAAAGGGGCACACGTATGGGTCCCAGACGGCCAGATGGGACATGGTGGGCTTGCGATGTGTGAAGGACAGTGCCTGAATCATCTACCCTCCCCTGGTTCTCTGCCAAAACCGACTTCAACTTTGACTTCACAGAGAAAATGGAGGCCCTCAGGTGTGAGCCCCTTTCCCCTCCCTTCCATCATTCCTTCCTTCGGAGACAAGCTTCCCAAAAGCTGAGTCCCTCCCAGACGCCAGTGCCGACAGATAATGGCAGGTGATGTCAATGGTACGGTGGGCGGGGAATTCCCACATAACCACGTGATTTGTATATTAAATACGCAAGAGTGGGCCTTGCTTCCAAAAAAAGAACTTGCTGGCTTGTGTTTTCTTGAAAGTGTGGCTTTTTCATATTGTACGCCATTTCTCTGCTTCTGACAATAACACATCTCATGAAATACAGGCGAGTAATAAAAGCCCCGGTGGTGCAATGGTTAAGTGCTCGGCTGCTAATTGAAAGGCTTGCGATTCGAATGCAGCAGCCACTTCACGGCAGAAAGATGTGGCAGTCTGCTCCGGTAAAGATTTACAGCCTTGGAAACCCCATGGGGTAGTTCTGTTCTGTCACATGGGGTCGCTGTGAGTTGGAATTGGCTCGGCGACAGTGGGTTGGTTTTTGGTTTTAATAAATGTAAAGTGCTCAGGCCGGTAGCTGACACTCAGCAGGCATGTGTCGGCGGTATGGTCTCACTCTTCGATCTTCTGATCATTTTCCTTCCAGAATAGGATTTTGGCTTTACCCCGTATGTAACCAAAAGGCCTATTAAGGTGATTTTCCTAGACCAAAAATAAATAAATAATAATCTTCCTTCCCGAAAGGGGAGTCTCCACAATTACAGATAGAGTCTAGAACACAGCAGTTTGTTCCTGGGTCTTGTTATCATGCTGTCATTAAAACCAGTTCCCGTCGAGTCATCTCTGATTCATGGCAACCCCAAGTGTGTCAGAGTAGAATTGTGCTCCATGGGGTTTTCAGTGGCTAAGTTTTTTTTGTTTTGTTTTGTTTTTTGGTGCTTTCGGTGAAAGTTTACAGCTCAAGTTAATTTCTCATACAAAAATTTATACACATATTGTTTTGTGACATTAGTTGCGGTCCCTACAATGTGATCGCACACTCCCCGTTTCCATCCTGAGTTTCTTGTGTCCATTCAACCAGCTCCTGTCCCTTCCCACCTTCTCAGGAGCCTCCGGACAGGAGCCGTCCATTTGTTCTCATGTATCTGACTGAACTAAGAAGCACACTCCTCACGAGTATTAGTTTTTTTGCTTTATCTCCGAATCTATGACGAGTTGGCTTCGGGAACGGTTTTAGTTCTGGGTTAACAGAGCGTCCAGGGGCCATGGCTTAGGAGGTTCCTCCAGTCTTGGTCAGACCATTAAGTCTGGTCTTTTTATGTGAAATTGAGTTCTGCACCACGCTTTTCTCCTGCTCCATCAGGGACTGTCCATTGTGTTCCCTGTCAGGGCGGTCATTGGTGGTAGCCGGACACCATCTAGTTCTTCTGGTCTCAGGTGGATGGAGTCTCTGGTTTATGTGGCCCTTTCTGTCTCTTGGGCTAATATTTTCCTTGTGTCTTTGGTATTTTTCATTCTCCTTTGCTCCAGGTGGGTTGGGACCAATTGATGCATCTTAGATGGCTTCTCCCTAGCTTTTAAGACCCCAGATGCAGTGGCTGATTTTTCACAAGTAGATTGCCAGGCCTTTCTTTCGCGGCACCTCTGGGTGGATTCAAACCTCCAACCTTTCGGTTCGCAGCTGAGTGTGTTAACTGTTTGCATCACCAGAGACCCCCACATTTCCACCCCAAATGTACACACAGTCGCATCCTGAGACAGTCCAGAGGTGGTGGCTGGGGAGTCCTGCCGTGGAGAAAGCAGACTTGGTGTGGTGGGGGCAGGAGCAATTGCACCTCCTCCTCCTACAGCTGGGCTCCCGTCTCCACAGCGGGGCCCCTCTGCGGTCCCCGAGTCGCCTGTGAGACCTGGGAACAAGAGCTGAGGGGAGAGCACGGCCGCCCCACGGGGCAGTCACTGGCATGCGTGGCTGTGTCCAGCCTGTCCCTCACAGGGGTCTAGTGAGGCGGGAAGGGGGACCAGGAGGGAGCACGGGGCCGGGTCACTGTCCCTGGTGGTCAGTGGCAGCCTGTGACCACCTCCGTGTGCGTGCCCTTTTGCTGGTGTCGTCTCTGCTGGGAGGTTGATTGTGAGCATTGAGTGAAATAATGCGGGAAAGGGCCTTGGCTTTGTACTTGACCATAAACTTCTGCTATAATCACGTTATCATGCACCAAGGGCCAACGTGTAGCACAGACCATAAACACAGCAGTCAGAAACGTTTTTGCATGTACTGGGCACAGGCTAATAGCAATGTCTTTAGACCCCTCTGTTGTTTTAGAGGAAGACCACGGCTAGCATGGGCCACGGTAAACATTCTTGTCAACTCCGACTCGTTGACCTTATGTACAGCAGAAGGACACACTGCCCCGTCCTGCGTCTTCTTCATGATCATTGTATATTTGAATCCATTGCTGTGGTTGTTATATGGATCCACCTTGTGGAGGGTCTCCCTCTCGCCTTCACTGAGCCTCCACTTTACCAAACATGATGCCTTTCTCCAGCGATCGGTCCCTCCTGATAAATGTCTGGACGGTATCTGTGATCCGTAGGGTTTCGTTGGCTGATTTTTGAAAGTGGATGTCCAGGCTTTTCTTCCTAGTCTGTCTTAGTCTGGAAACTCCGTGGAAACCTGTCCACCATGGGTGACCCTGCTGGGATTTGAAATGCCGGTGACATGGATTCCAGCATCATAGCAACATGCAGGCCCTCACAGTATGACACGCTGGTAGACGGATAAATGAAATATCTGGCCAGTAAACCAGGGAGACCGGGAAGCAGCTCCGAGGTTTTTTGGTTCCAGGGCTACTTGCCAAGAGGTTTCTCTTTCCAGCTAGGAGTTCTGCCTCCAGAGTGCACGGCTTCCTGCAACCATAGCTGCTTTATTCTGAGAGCAGTGACTCAGGTGTCATGCACCCCCTCCACCACTCAGAGCATCTGACTTCAGCAGGCTGGGCAGTGGGCTGAGAGAGGGCTGTCTGGGCAGCGAAGGAGCCGAAGACCTCAGCAGAGTTGGCTACTGACCAGCTTCCCTTTTGGTTTCTGGGGTGGTGGCCGTGGGGTCAGGGTGGTCACCCAGGCCTGTCAGCCCGGCCTCAGCTCTGCAGGTGGGCGGGTCCTCGATGACAGCAGGCATGACTCACGAAGACGTCCGTGTGTCCAGCTTCCCTGGCGTCCACACCCCGCCCACGGAGGAGGGTTCCGACCCGGCCTGCTTCCCACGGCGATGCTGCCGGATGGTGTCCCGGCGGGCGGGCAGGGAGGAGGCAGTCAGGAAAGAGGGGAAGGGGCTCCAGCACACTCGTCTGCAAGAACTGGGGAGAGGTGCCGGGAACAGTCCAAGAAGCTGGAGAGGCTACAGAAGCCTAGATAATAAAAGGGCTGGACAGGAGGGCAAACTGAGAGAGAGGCTGAAAACCCACGCAGACTGGGTTCCAGGGAGAGTTCTCTGGGTTGTTTCTTTGCAGGTGGGGGTGGCAGGGTCGGGTGGGGAGTTAGTGAAAGCCCACGGAACAGACCGCAGTGCGGCAGAACTAGGGATGAAAGGAAAGAATGTTTTTTTTAAGTATGGCTACCACTTTTCTATAAATCTAAAATCATTCCACAATAGAAAGTAAAACCAAACCCGTTGCCATTGAGTCAGTTCCGACTCATGGCGCCCCTGTGTGTTACAGAGGAGAACTGCTCTGTGGGGTTTTCTTGGCTGGAATCGTTACAGAAGCAGATGGCCAGCCCTTTCGTCCACAGGCTGGGTTCAAACGGCCAACCTTTAGGTTGCGCGAAATCCGTTTGCACCACTGGGATTTTTTTTTTTTAATATATAAAAAATCATTGCTATGGATTATGAATTGGAGACCTTAAAAGCTTTTTCAGGAAGCACAACTAAAGGTTGCAATTTCTTTTTGCTACTTTGGGTTAATGAATAGTATGTCTTTATGTGTGGCTCCACGAGGGCCTGGACTGAGTCAGGGTTACACAAAGATGGAATTCTCTGAGCTCCCAGGACAGGTCATATGCCCCGTTTTCGTCCGACACGCCACGTTCTGCTTCGTGTTTGGATTGTGGAGAGACATGGGCAGCCGCTAGCAAAATCAGCACAGCCTCGACCACTGGTGACCCACACAGGGGCATGGGTGGTTTGGCGTTGTTGGGCCAATGTGATTCGTCCCTTTGCCTCTCCTGGCTGCACGAGGCCTTACTGTTTTGGGAGCCCTTTGGGAAAATCTCCTAAAAGGAGTGTAAATCCCTTGGAAGAGTCCTGTAGTCCTTTTTCCATCTCCCCAGTACAGATGGGATTGATAGTCCAAGACCACTGATCTTAAACAAGGTCCACTGAGGTCTGTGACCTTCCAGGAGCCAGACTACATGTCTGCAAAGAAGAAGGGGGACATGCAGTGTCCCCCAACCCCTCTCCTCGCCCAAACGCTCCCTTACTAAATGTCCTGCTTACTTGATCTTTTGATATATTTCGGCTGAATGGTCTTTTCAATCTCCTTATATACATGCAAAACCTGGACAATGAAAAGAGAAGACAGAAGAATTGATGGGTCCGAACTGTGGTGTTGGCAAAGAGCACTGAATGTACCACGGACTGCCAGAAGAGTGAATGAACCAGTCTTGGAAGAAATACAACCGAATGCTCCTTAGAAGTGAGGATGGTGGGACTTCAACTTGCTCACTGTGGACACGCCTCTAGTGATGGAAAGACCAATCGCTAGAGAAGGACATCATGTTTGGTAAAGTAGAGGGTCAGCGAAGTGAAGGAAACCTTCAACGAGGTGAACTGACACAAGAGCTGGAACAATGGACTCAGACAGGTCAAAGATGACGAGGTGGTGCAGGACCGGGCGGTGTTTCGTGCTGTTATGGATAATGTCACTGTGAGTTGGAGCAGACTGAACAGTAGCTGCCAAAATAACAGTAACATCTGTAGAAAAAGACCACAGAGAGAGAGAAGCTTGAATAACAACCAAATGCAATGTGTGAACCCCACTGGGATCCTGATTCAAAGTCAACTGTAAAATTGTTTTGGAGATAAACAGATAAATTTGAATACGAACTGGGTCTTAAACAATAGTAAGGAATTCCTGTTAATTTTGCTAGATGTGGTAATGACATGGCATTCATGCTTATAAAAAGTCCATTTATTAAAAAAAAAAAAAAAAGGCAAGAGGAACGCTCTCCTCTTCAAAGAACTGAACACGTGACGACAAATACGAGGTATTATGGGCAGGGAGTCCCCGGGCTGTGCAAACGGTTTATGAAACAGGTAACTGAAAGGCTGGTGGTTCAAGGCCACCTACGGGTGCCTCGGAAGAAAGGTCTGGTGATCTACTTCCGAAAACTCAGTCATTGAGAAATGCTAAGGAGCGCAGTTCTACTCTGACACACATGGGGTCACTGTGAGTTGGGGGGCAACTTTTTTTTTTTTTTACGGTGGCTCATACTTGGTATGACATTTTCTAGGGCAGAAAAGGGGAGGGAAACTCTTAGATCTGTTTCTACTTCTTGCTATCTTGCAATTTCTCATGATTGGAAAAAAAAAAAAAATCCAGGCGTGGTCTCCTCTGGTGTGGGGGGACCCCAGAGTCTGGCACACCGCAGGCGTTTAACATCAGATCTCTGTGACCAGATGGGCTGAGCAGACGCAGGAACTGCAGGCTCAGCTCAGGGAACCCGGCCAAGGCACGCTGAAACGCAGCATGTAGCAATTTAATCTTCTCCTGCTCTCTCTCCCTCTTGCGCAGGCCAATTCAGAAAGGCTTTTCTCAATTAAGACTTGGCTCCCCACGCTGCATTAAGCGGGGACTGGCACAATTTCCTGGGAGTGGGAAAGACATAATTGCCGGAGCACAGGAGGACTTCTTGGGCTGGAAAATCATCCCTTTGGAAGTTTCTGGGCCCTTTGAGTGATGAAGACTCCACAGCTATTAGAGAAGGCGCTGACCCACACAGCAGATTGTCCTCACAGCTGCTTATAAATGACCTGAAAACCCAACCACATTTCATCGCTATTTTCTGTAGTTACGAAGAAAAAAACAAAACAACCAGTTGCTGTTGCATTGACCCTGACTCCTGGTGACCCCACACATGTCAGAGCAGAACTGTGCTTCATGGGGTTTCCAATGGCTGATTTTTTGGAAGCAGATTGCCAGGCCTTTCTTCCTAGTCTTAGTCTGGAAACTCCACTGAAACCTGTCCACCAGGGGTGACCCTGGTGGTATTTGAAATACCAGTGGCCTAACTTCCAGCCTCACAACAACACACACATGACCACAGTAGGACAGACTGACAGACGAAGGTGGAGTCTACCTTTAGGGCCTCCAAATGTGTAGGTATGCCTGTCCTCTCTCATTGCGCTCCCATCGCTAGTCACTGTTAGATACTCTGTAATTTCAATCTTGACTTTCTCTATAACTCAAGTGTTATTTAGAGGGGGTTCTTCGGAATATGCAAGTAGAGAGGTTTGTTTGTTTGAGGAAAACCAAGAGATGTAACAAGGAACATAAATGAACTTCTAAATAAGTGGAAATAAAGTCTACAATTCTGGGTGGAAAGCTTCAATATTCTAAGAGTCAATCCTTCCTCCAATGTTTTTGAAAATGTCACCCACAATTCTGAAATTCATCTAGGGAGAATAAATAGGAACGTTTTCACTGAAAAGGAGAGGTTTCCCATAACCAGTATGAAAATGTGCTACGATATTATAGTAATAACACGCTACGGTTGGTGTCAGTTGCTGTGGATTCGATTCCGACTCATGGCGACCCCGTGTATGCAGAGAACTCCTCCATAGGGTTTTCTAGGCTGTGACCTTTTGGAAGCAGATTGCCAGGCCTGTCTTCCAAGGTACCTCTGTGTGGGTGAGAACCGCCAACCTTTCTGCTAGTAGTGGAGGGCTTAACCATTTGTGGCACCCATATTCCAAAAGTACAATACTGGCACCAACACAGGCGTGAAGAGCAATGTCAGAGAGTAGAGAGCTGTAGTCAAATCAACTTGAAAGCAAGATTTTAAAGAACAGTGCCACCCAAAGTTCTCCTGCCTCCACGTTTCTCATCTCAGCTGCTGGAAGCCCCTCCATCATTATTTTCTGGTCACTCCTGCTCCGGCTCCAGGCGCTGTGCCTATCCTGTTGCCTTCCCTCTGCCCCAGTCCCAGGTTACCATGCAGCGCAGCCAGGACGCAAACGCAGGTGTGTGGTCTCAGACCCACCTCCCGCCGCCTCACCTGAGGCTGAGTACGTTGCTCTCAGCGATGTCCTAGCCGACAGCGCCACCTGGTGGGCCTTGGCGGACTTGCCTCTGGTCGAATGGACTCTGGCGCGGGTGTAGTTCCACTCAGGTGAACAAGTCAACAAGGGTATTACCTCCACCTGGTGGCGCGATGGTTAAGCTCTCGGCTGTTAACCGAAAGGTCAGCAGTTCGAATCCACCAGGCACTCCTTGGAAACCCGATGGGGCAGTTCTACTCTGACCTCTAGGGTCGCTACGAGTTGGAATGGACTCGGCGGCAAAGGGTTTGGTTTTTGGTTTGCTGGGTGCCAGGTGCTGTGCCAGGGCACAAAAATGGCAGGGACGTGGACCCTGATTGCTCACAACCCACGAGCGGGTGGTGGCCACACCTGTGTCACAGTGCTCGCCAAGTTTAGCTTATGAGGGCAGGAAGTTCACCCACATCTCCATGATCTGGACAGAGCCCCTCATTCATTCAGCCACTCACTTGCTCATTCACCATCCAACACATAGTCATTGGGCACCTCTCTGTGCCCGACACTGTTCTAGGCCCGAGGAAACCATCCAGCCCCAAAGCAGACAGAAATGGCTGCCGTCACGCAGGCAGCTGCCCTTCCAGGTGGGGAGGTGGGGGCGGGGAGAGACACAGATCCACAAGGAAATGCTGCAGATCCTCGTTGTTCACGGATTCCGTGTTTGTGACCTCACTCTAGATTTTGATGCTCTCCCTGAAAGCAGTCACTGGGTTACAGAGCAACCTGGGGTAGCTGCCGCCTGAGTGGGTCTCCAGCTAACGTTCTCGGGCGCTCTGTGGGGAACGTGGGGACAGGAGCTGCTCCTACCGTGAGGCGTTGGCCTAAGGAGGAGATGTCAAACTCTGAACTCTGTCTCAGCCTCAGAGGTTGTACCTGTACCTCGTTGTTCTCTTCGAAGTTCTGTTCTGGGATTTCCAGACAAGCGCAGCTTAAACTGGTTGCCGTCAAGTTAATTCTGACTTATAGCGACCCTGTAGGACAGTAGAACTGTCTAACAGGGTTTCCAAGGCGTGGCTGGTAGATTTGAACTGCTGACCTTTTGGTTAGCCAAATGCTCAACCACTCTGCCACCAGGGCTCCTCACATGGCTTCAAAAACTCACTCAAAGAAATCAGTGAGTTTAATACCTGGTAGGGAGTCCCTGGGTGGAGCAACTGTTAAGCGCTCAACTACTAGCTGAACGGTTGGCAGTTCAAACACACCCAGAGGTGCCTCGGAAGAAAGGCCTGGCAATCTGCTCCTGAAAGGTCACAGCCTTGAGAACTGTGGAGTGCAGTTCTACTCTGACACACAAGGGGTTGGAGTTGACTCCGTGGCAACTCACAACAGCGACATCTGGCCACCACCGCCTTTTTGGAGGACCCGGTGGGAGGACGTCTGCAGGCTGGGCAGGGGGTGGAGTCAGCACCTTTTACTCAAAGTCTCACTGCGCCCCAGCTCTCGTTTGTTAAATGTTTACAGACAGTTCTAGCAGATAAAACCCATCACAGTTTGATTCATGTTTCCTGTCTCTCTTCGTTCACGTCAAAACGAACCATTTCAGTGAGAGGGAAATTGCATTGCCTCATCAATCGCCTCCGATGCATGTGAAAGCTGGACAATGAATAAGGAAGACCAAAGAAGAATTGACGCCTTTGAATTGTGGTGTTGGCGAAGCATATTGAATATACCATGGACTGCCAAAAGAACGAACATATCTGTCTTGGAAGAAGTACAGCCAGAATGTTTCTTAGAAGCAAGGATGGTGAGACTATGTCTCACATACTTTGGACATGTTGTCAGGAGGGACCAGTCCCTGGAGAAGGATGTCATGCTTGGTAAAGTAGAGGGTCAGCGAAAAAGAGGAAGACCCTCAATGAGATGGATGGACACAGTGGCTGCAACAGTGAGCTCAAGCGTAACGACAATTGTGAGGATGGTGCAGGACCAGGCAATGTTTCGTTCTGTGGTACACAGGGTCGCTATGGGTCAGAACCGACTTGACGGCATCTAACAACAACAAGAACATGAAGAGCAAGTTAATGGATTGTTGGGATCATCTCCAAGGCTTGTTAGGAGAAATCCCGTCACGGGCCAGCCTGTGCAGGAGTTACTTCAAAACTTGGCACTTCAGTGGAAAAGTCCACCCTGGGTTTACTGTTGACCTGCCACGTTGTCCAGACCACAGTCCTCATTCTTTATCTGGG
>NW_004444067.1:6501447-6503462 GCF_000243295.1 Trichechus manatus latirostris | reverse complement strand
TCCTGGCACATACGGGCATTCAGTACCTACTTGTTAAATAATACAATAATCAGGACTTGGGAGTCACCAACTCAGATGGCTGCTGGTGTCTGGTCGAGGAGACAAGTCAACTGAGCAGGTGTCCTGAACACAAAGAATAGCCTCTACTTTCATGTGGACGATTTGCTGTCTCCAATATCTTTCTTCAAATACGTGGATCTCTAGGCCTGGTTTTCCCTCCAATTTTGTTAAACGTGAATATGAGAAGTATTTCCTTTTACCCTAACCTGGTGATGAATAGAACCACAATGCTGCTTAGACGTGAGGATGATGGGACTTCGGCTCGCTTACTTTGGACAAGTCATCAGCAAAAGCCAGTCGCTGGAAAATGACATCATGGTTCGTAAAGTAGAGGGTCAGTAAAAATGAGGGGGACCCTTCATGAGATGGATGGACACAGTAGCTTCAACAATGGCTCAAACATTCCAAAGATCATGAAGATGGTGCAGGACTGGGCAGTGCTCTTTCTATTATACGTAAGGTTACCACGGGTCGGAGCCGACTCAACACCACCTAACAACAGCACCACCACCAAGCGGTAATTAAAGCAGCTGGGAAAGGGGCAGTTGGCACCAACCTCAGTGGTCACAGACAGTAGGCAGTGGTCAGATTGTGGGGAGTAATAGGGGCAAAATCTCTGTCTAAAGAGGCAGCTGCTTCTCAGCTCCAGCCGAGCAGCCCAGGCTACAACTCGTCCGAGTTTTCAGGGGAAGCTGTAAGTCTGGATCTCCACATGAACTGTCCTGGTTTTCCAATGTTGCAACTAATTTAATCTTTTAAAAAACCTTACGTGGATCAAGCATGGGGCAGATGTTGGTCAACCTCGTCGGCAGGACTCTAGCACCCAGGTGGGGAAAGAGGCCAGAGGAAAGGGATCCACCTGCGAGAGGTGGAAGGCAGGAGTGCCACGTCCTTGTCAGGAAGGATGGTGAGAAGCTGGAGCCCTCATCCATTGCTGGTGGGAGTATGAAATGGCACAGCCACCGTGGAAAACGGCCTGGCGGTTTCTTAAAACTTACACATATACTTGCCCTGTGACCCGTCAATTCTACTCCTGGGGATTCACCCAAGAGAAATGAAGACATATGCCCACACAAAGACTTGCATACAAATGTTCATAGTAGCATTATGCACAATGGTCAAAAACTGGAAACAACCCAAATGTCCAGCAACAGGTGCAAAGATAAGCAAAACGTGGTCTATCTGTACAATGGAGCGAAAGGGAATGGGCCGCTGAAGCGTGGATGAGCCTCTTAGCCTATGCTACGTGAAAGAAGCCAGATTCTAAAGACTACGTATTGTATGATTCCACTTCCGTGAGATTTCAAGGGAAGGTAAAACTCTAGCAACACAAAGCAAATCACTGGTTGTCTAGAGGCTGCCTGGGTGGCACAAATGGGTAAGCGCTCAGCTACTGACCAAGAGTTTGGTGGTTCGAGTCCACCCAGTAGTGCCTTGGAGAAAAGCTTGCCGATCTACTTCTGAAAAACCAGCCACCGAAAACCCTATGAAGCACATGGGGTCGCCATGAGTCCACCTGCCAACTGGTTTGGTTTTGGTTGTCTAAGGCTGGGGGTGGGAATTGACTGAGCCCTGGTGGTGCAGTTGCTAGCCAAAAGGTTGACAGTTCGAATCTACCAGCTGCTCCTTGGAAACCCTGTGGGGCAGTTCTACTCTGTCCGATAGGGTTGCTATGAGTTGGAATTGACTCAACAGCAACAGGTAAGGCTGGGGGTGGAGTCTGACTGCAAATGGGCACCAGGGAACCTTCTGAGGTGATGCAAGTGTTCTACAACAGGGTTGTGTTGATGGTTGCATTGCTGCATTCATCTACTGAAAACCACCCAACTCTGCACTCAGAATGGGTATATTTTATGGTATGAAAATTGTATCTCCACCACCCATCTGTCAGTTTCTCTTACTCTTGTGGTGGCTTGTGTGTTGCTGTGATGCTGGAAGCAATGCCACCAGTATTT
>NW_004444067.1:6478895-6500600 GCF_000243295.1 Trichechus manatus latirostris | reverse complement strand
CATCCATCCATCCATCCATCCATCCATCCATCCATCCATCCATCCATCCATCCATCCATCCACCCACCCATCTATCTATCATCTATCCACCCACCATCATCTATCTATCATCTATCTCTAAATTACATCTCTATAAAGCCACTGAACTATAGAGGTCCTCTCATTGCAGGACTCGGGAATGTGTGATCATTCTAGGGATGTTCACTGGATGGGCTGCACTGGAAAGCTGCATGGACCTGGGTCTTGGGGTCCTCTCACCTGCAGTCCGGGATCCCCTTGCCCTCCTCCTGCAGCCTGCAGAGCGCTGGATGGCCAGCAGAGGGCGCTCTGCCACAGAGGCTGAGTCAGGGCTTCTGGCCGGGCTGTGGAATGTGCGTTCCTTTTTTCCTTGGCAACTGTTTTCTTAAAAACTGTGGGTCAATAAAATCTGTGTCAATCAAATCCCATTTTTTCAGGGACCTGTGCGACCCTTTAAGAGATGTTTATCATTGCTTCTGAAGGCGGCCCCTTCGTCCCTAACATGCTTTAATGCTAGCAGAGCATGAATGAGCCCCAGACAATGGTTACCTGTAGGACTTCGCTGTCCCAAGGAGCCCTGCAGTGAGTGCTTTTGTGAAATGGAGACCATTCAGGGGTGTGAAGGACCCCATGCCGGCAGGGGAGTTCTCCTCATCAATAGGTGGAATAAAACTCAGGGCCTGCCCTTCAATAAGCAGCTACCTCCTGAGAAGGGAATCTGAGGGAGTTTCCCACAATGCTTAGTGGCTTACATAGTCTGATTGGAAACCAGGAGAAAGGGGAGGAAATGGGACAGGAATGTCTCGGTGGCCACAGCAGGAACAAGTGACGTGGTGGCTAGCTTGTCCAGAAGCACTGGGGGAGCTGGAGCCACTTGGGAAGCCCCAAGGTTTAAAAAAAATCATAATAACGAACCAGCTGCGCCTTATAAATTTACTTGGTGCCTGAGGGACATCTTAGGAATAACCCTCTCCTGATAAGCTGAGGTCAGCCAGGTGGTGAATGAGTTTAAACTTGATTCTTCAGTTGCATCGTTAAAGATCGGGCTTGATGTCGTTAGCTGCCGTCAGGTCGGCCCCGACTCATGGCGACCCCATGCACGACAGAATCAAAAGCCGCCAGGTGCCACGCCATCCCCATGATTGGTCGTGGATTGGACTGTTGTGCTCCGTAGGGTTTTCATTTATTTTGTCATGCTTTAGGTGAAAGTTTACAGCTCAAGTCTGTGTCTCATTCATAAATTTATACACGTTGTTTCATGACAATGGCTGCAATCCCCGCAATGTGTCAGCACTCCCCCTCTTTCCCTGTACACGCCGGGTTCCTCGTTTCCATTCGTCCAGCTTTCCTGTTCCTTCCTGCCTTCTCGTCTTGCTTTCAGGCTGGTGTTGCCCATCTGGTCTTGTATACTTGATTGAATTAAGAATCATGTTCCTCACATGTGTTATTGTTTGTTTTATAGGCCTGCCTAATCTTTGGCTGAACGGTGGGCTTTGGGAGTGGCTTCAGTTCTGAGTTTGCAGAGGGTCCCGGGGCCATAGTCTTGGGGTCCACAGGGTTTTCACTGGCTGATTTTTGGAAGTAGATTGCCAGGCCTTTCCTCCTAGTCCGTCTTCGTCTGGAAGCTCCACTGAAACCTGTTCAGCATCACAGCAACATGTAAGCCTCCACTGACAGACGGGTGGTGATTGAGTATGAGGTGCATTGGCTGGGAATCGAACCTGGGCCTTCCGCATGAAAGGCGAGCATTCTACCACTGGACCACTGCTGCCCCCTTAAGTAACATGAGGGTTGTACTTCTCTCTCGTGTAACAAGGAGAAGGTGGTTCAGGGCTGAGTCCAGCCTGCAGGAGGGGACCTGGTGACTGGCTGAGCTGGGGCGAGCAGGGCAGGGGCTGAGGTTTGGAAGGCTGTGAGGATAGTGACTCCATTACAATGATGTTTTGATGATGTGAAGATGTTGCCCAGACATGTCAGCAGAGAGGGCTGTGGGTGGCTTTGAAGGCGGTGTGGTACTCACCAAAGGGGTTGGTGCTGGAGACAGAGAGGTGGGGGCCATCAGAGGAGAAGCCATGTCCAAGCTGAGTGGCTGAAGCAAGAGGAAGCCATGTACAAGGGAAGAGGGTGGCGGGCCAGACCCTGCAACCCCTGCATTCCGAGGGTCTTCACGGAGACAGATCTGGCCAACGAGACTGAGATATGTGAGAGCTCAGGGAGTGAAGACATGAAATAATATTCTAAAAGCAGCTCCCCCCAAATATTTTTATGCCGATTTTCTTGGAATTTTTTGCTGAATTTGCTTTGTCGCATGTTCATCCATGCATCTACTCTTCTGTCCCTCCGTGAATCCATCTTACCTGTTTTTTGTTAAAAGCAGCTTTTTAAATTTGCCCAGGACTCGGCAGCGGTTCATTCTGTTGTACACGGGTAGCCGCGAGTTGGAGCTGGCTCCACAGCAGCGAACAACAGCACGGTGTGCTGGGCGCTGTCCTCAGTGCTTCTCCAGGTATGAACTCATTTTAGGCTCACACAAGCCTGTGAGGCATCCGTAGTCTATTCCTGCCATTTTATAGATGAGGAAACTGAGGCCCGGTGTGTAAGTGACTTGCCCAAGGCCACACAGCAGGTCAGTGGCCGTGCTGGGGTTTCGGCAGAGCATTCTGACTCCACGGTCTGTGCCCCGTCAGTGCTCTGTGGTGCCCTGCAAATGAAGGAACAAGGTGCCATTTTTAATTTTATTTTTTTATTGTTGTGTTTAAGTGAAAGTTTATAATTCAAGTCAGTCTCTCATACAAAAATTCACACATACGCTGTTTTGTGACCCTAATTTCTCTCCCCATACTGTGACAGCACATGCCTCCTTTCCACCCCGGATTTCCCGTGTCCATTCAACCAGCTCCTGACCCTCTCTGCCTTCCCATCTCACCTCCGGACAGGAGCTGCCCGTTTAGTCTCGTGTATCTACTTGAGCTAAGAGGCACTATGTCCCACAGTCCAGTCTAAAGGGTTGGCCTCGGGAATGGTTTTAGTTTTGGGTTGACAGAGAGTCTGGGGGCCATGTCTTCTGGGGTCCCTCCAGTCTCAGTCACACCATTAAGTCTGGTCTTTTTACTAGAATTTGAGTTCTGCACCCCACTTTTCTCCCACTCCGTCAGGGACTCTCTGTTGTGCTCCCTGTCAGGGCGGTCATTGGTGGTAACCGGGCACCATCTAGTTCTTGTGGTTTGAGGCTGACACAGTCTCTGGTTGATGTGGCCCTTTCTGTCTCTTGGGCTAATACTACCCTTGTGTCTTTCGTGTTCTTCATTGTTACAAGATGCCATTTTTAACCTAAGTTAACCATGATTTTAAAAAATGACAATGCCTAATGCTGGTTAGGATCTAAGAAAGAGGTGCTGCTTGTGGGAAAATAAGCTGATACATCCTAGAAGGCAATTTGGAGTCCCTAGGGGGCTCAAACGGTTAAGCACTCAACTAACAGCCAAAAAGTCGGCAATTTGAACCCACCCGGAGGTGTCTCAGAAGAAAGGCCTGGCGATCTGCTTCCGAAAGCTCACAGCCTTGAAGACCCTATGAAGCACAGTTCTCCTCTAACACACGTGAGGGTGCCATGGGTCAGAGTAGACTCAATGCCAACAGGTTGGTAGTTGGTAGGGGAGAGGGGGTATTAGGTAGTCTAATGCAACTGGATGGTTGATCTGAGAGACATTTTTGGAAAAAAATTGGGATATGTGGAGAGCACAATTCTAGTCATTATATAACTTTTTCACACACCCTCCCCAATTTCCCCTTTGTGGTGCAAACAGCTGAACACTTGGCTACTAACTGAAAGGTTGGCAGTTTGAATTCACCCAGGGGTGCCTCGGAAGAAAGACCTGGCAATCTCCTTCTAAAAGGTCACGGCCTTGAAGACCCTTTGGGTCATTCTACTCTGCTCACACGCAGTCAGCATGAGTCAGAGTCGACTCAATGGCAATGGACAACAGGAGCCAGTCTGGCAGTATACATCAAGAGCCTTAAAAAGGCAACACCAACCCATCCAGGCGTTTCAGTCTTAGGAATAAACCGCAGTGAAGCCGTTAAAGATGTCGACACACTTCACACCCAAGGGTATTCACTGCAGAGTCAAATGAAATGTCAAACAGCAGGAGACCGATATCAATAAGTTATGGAGTGTTCCTATAATGACAATCTCCAAATGTCATGATGTAAAAGAAAAATCCACAGCATTATGGGAAAATATCTGTTAAGTGGAGCAAATCAGGTTACAAACGAGAATTTAGGAAAAATAAAGTAATAACAACCCTCCCCTCAACGTTTTATTATCGTCCATGGAGGAGGAAGATGCCGAGTTAGAGAACACATTACTACCGTCCCCTGGTCAGTGTCTCCTTGGCTTCATGCAGAGCAACCAGAGCCAAGATGGCGGCACTGAGAACGGATCATTTGTGTGAAACAAGGAGAACAGGGAAGTGCGAGGCGGGTGGAGAGATGGGTGGTGGAGACGTACCAAGGAAATCAAACCTGGTGCCGTCAATTCCAACTCACAGTGACTCCACAGGACAGAGTAGAACTGCCCCATAGGGTTTCCAAGGAGTGGCTGGTGGATTTGAACTGCTGACCTTTTGGTTAGCAGCTGAGCTCTTAACCACTGCGCCACCACAGTGGGAAGTTGAGCCATTTTCTCCTTTGAGGCAGCTGAAGGAGAGCTTGCTGGTCTGGACCCTTATCTATGGAGGAGATGTGAGGCATGATAGTGCTGATAAGGACCAGCACTCTCTACACTGGCACAGTCAAGAGAACTCGGGCTGGGACCCAGAAATCAGAGTTGGTGGGGTTGCGGTTCTCAAAAGAAACCTCCCCAAAACCAAAACCAAACCTGTTGCTGTCGAGTCGATTCCAACTCATAGTGACCCTATAGGACAGAGTAGAACTGCCCCATAGGGTTATATGATAAAAAAATAACAATAACACTATAATAATGACAATAAGGAGCCCTGGTGGCACAATAGTTAAATGCTCTCAGCAGCTAACTGAGAGGTCAGTGGTTCAAACCCACCAGCAGCTCCGCGAGGGAAAAGACCTGATGATCTGCTTCCATAAAGATTACAGCCTGGGAAACCCTATGAGGCAGTTCTACTCTGTCACATGGGGTCCCTATGAGTCAGAATGGACTCGACAGCACACAATAACAATAATGACAAGCATAATAATTATAATTGTTATGATTGCCGCCAATATTTATTAACCCCTTACTGTGCTAAGGAGCCCTGGTGGTGCATTGGTTAAGAGCTCGGGTACTAACCAAAAGTTCGGCAGTTCAAACCCACCAGCCGCTCCTTGGAAACCCTATGGGGCAGTTCTACTCTGTCCTGTAGGGTCACTGTGAGTCGGAATCGACTTGATGGCAGCAGGTTGGGTTTTTGGTTTGCTGTGCTACAGAGTCTCTGGGTGGTGCAAAGGGTTAACATGCTCAGCTGCTAGCTGAAGGGTTGGAGGATCGAGCCCACCCAGAGGTGCCTTGGAAGAAAGCCCTGGGATCTACTTCTGATAAATCAGCCACTGAAAACCCTGTGGAGCACAGTTCTACTCTGATACACGTGGGCTACCATGAGTCAGAGTTGATGGGACAGCAACTTTTTTTTTCTTCTGGTGCTCGTGGGTCCACAGGTCAACTGGAGACCAGCTGGCTGAGGTGGGGCACAGCTGGACGGCTCTCCTTCAGTCCTGGGGTTCAGCTAGGGTCCCCTCCAGGTGCCTCACTCGGGCACAGGCTGAAGGCAAAGCTGCTGCTTCTGCATCATCTCATGGAGCTCAGAGGATGCCAGCGAGCAAGCGCACCTGTGCAGACACCTTTCAGGCACCTGAGTGAGTCATATCCCGTCACTGATGCCTGTCCCTGTGGGGTCCCAGCGTATGTCAGTGACACCAGCTCCCCTGGAGGCTCCAGGGTGTGCATACAATAATACCATCCCTTGATACACACAGGCTACTTCTGTCTTTAAAATCTGGATTTTCCCATTCTGTATTTCGTTTCCTTATGGCTAAAACCAGTTGCCATTGAGTTAACTCTGACTCATGGTGACCCCAGGCGTGTCAGAGTAGAACAGTGCTCCATACGGTTCTCAGTGGCTGATTTTTTCAGAAGTAGATTGCCAGGTCTTTCTTCTGAGGTGCCTCTGGGTGGATGCGAACCTCCAACCTTTCAGTTAGCGATTAGCACCCAGCTGGGGGCTCCCACCATGGCCAGCTCCGTGCTTTCTATGAAAAAAAAAAAAACCCTAGAAAGTTTGTCAGCTTTTCTTCTATTCTATCGAGGGACATTCCCAACGGTACTGGGCGCTTTGGAATCATAATTCCTTAGCCCAAAGGAATACAGTTGAGTGGTAGTTCAGTGGTAGACTGTTTTGATCCTTGAGGAATAGAAATTGTTGGATGAGACATATTTACACAAAGGCTTCACCCTGGTGCTCTGACTGTATTACAGCTTCACGTAGTGGTTTCTGGTCTGGAGAGTGTCGGCAGCTCCCCGTCTGTTCTTACCCATGTAGGTGCTTCCCGTTTCTGGAGCAGGCATGGGCTGTAGGGCCGGCAGCAGGCACCGTGCTGACCACGTTCTGTGCCCCTTCCTGGGTTAACTGGAGAGGATGTGTTTCTGGAACTAGTCCTCACGTGTGGATCTGTTTTGATAAATGAACCTCATCCCGGACATCTGCTGGTTTCCACAAGGGGGCAGTGGTGGTCCAGTGGTAGAATTCTTGCCTTCCATATCGGAGACAGGAAACCCTGGTGGGGTAGTGGTTAAGAGCTAGGGCTGCTAACCTAAAGGTCAGTAGTTCGAATCCACCGGGCACTTCTTGGAAACTCTATGGTGTAGTTCTACTCTGTCCTATAGGGTCGCTATGAGTCGGACTCCACTCGACGGCAACGAGTTAGGATTTGGAGTATACTGGAGACCCAGGTTCGATTCCCGGCCAGTGCAACTCACCGGCTGTCAGTGGAGACGTGTGTGTTGCTGTGATGCTGAACAGGTTTCAGTGGAGCTTCCAGACTAAGATGGACTAGGAAGAAAGGTCTGGTGATCTACTTCTGAAAATCGGCCAGTGAAAACTCTATGGATCACAACACTACGGTCCCATTGGCAACCGATCATGGGGGTGGTGCAGGACCAGGCAGCGTTTTGTTCCGTTGTTCGCGAGTCACCATAAATCGGGGGCAACTCGACAGCAGCGAACAACAACAACATTGTCACATCATTCCCCAGGATGGGTGTCGGGGGCCAGCTTAGTCCCCATATTACGGTGCATTTTCGTTTGCGGATACTCACTGTTGGACCGGGCAGCGCTTCGTTCTGGTTTGCGTGGGGTCGCCATGAGTTGGGGGCTGACTTGAGGGTAGCTAACAACAAGGGCGACGTTCCCCGTAGAGTCCTGGATTCATAATATTTCTGAGCATCAGCCTCGTTACGATCCCATCAGCTGGCCGGACAAGCAGACCGGCTGGCAGAGCCACCTGCAAAGCATGTGGGCGGGCAGCGGTGTGTTCTAGGGGAGACGGCAGGAGCAGCTCATCCTTTATTCATCAGCGTAATGGAAACACTTTCTAGTGTTTTAAATATACTTTATGCTGGGGTCACATCTTACATATATCTGCAGCATATAAATAATTGAACACAAGTGGAAAGTGTTCCATTTTGGGGGAAGAAGGAATCGTCAGTTTTAAGCAGAGTACCCTCCCAACGGGAGTGTTGCCTTAATCAGGATTGAAGCTTTAAGTCCGCAGTTTAATTGAAACTTATCTTTTTGTGGGAGGGGAAATGGGAGGAAACCCTAAGAGAATAGTGCAGTCTATTTTATCACAACTGTTCTCTGGAGCCTAAGATAAGAAAGAAAAGAAATCATTGCTGTAGCAGTTAGAAATGCATTTGACAAAAGTGACAGAACATACAACCTACAGTGGCTTAAACAAATAGGATCTTATTTTTCTCTCGTGAGAAGAAATCTGGATGTATCCAGCTTCTGGCTAATGCTCAGGGGCTCAAGGATGTCAGGGCTGCCATGCTGGCGGATCTGTTGGTGCTTTCCTCATCGTTTCAAGATGGCTGCTGCAGCTCCAGCCTTCACATCTTCATTCAGGACGGGAAGAAGGAGAATGAGGAATAAGGGATGACCTAACCTATCTGCTCCCCATTGTCAACAAAGCAAAAGCTTTTCTAGAACTCTCTGTTCCTACTCCTTCAGACTTTTCTTACATCTCAGTGGTCGGGACAGTGTAACATGGTGACCTCTAGCTCCAACAAAATCTCAGTACTTTACTCTCCTGGATTAATTAGTGTTCTGTTTATACAGAAAGCAGTGGCAAGTGGATATTAGGAAGGATTAGCAGTATCTGCTACATTAGCCAAACGAAAAATATTTTTAATTGTGGTAAATATACATATACAACGTTTGCCATTTCAATGACATTAATTATGTTCACCATGTTGTTCAGCCTTCGCCCTTATCCATTCCTAAATTTAACCATCACCCTTAACAGAAGCTCAGTGTCCCCTAAGCCAAGTCCTCCTTCTTCCTTCCCTGCCTCCTGCCCCTGGTAACCACTAATAAACTTTGGTCTCTATGTACTTGCCTATTCTAGATATTTCATGTAAGTGGGATCATATAGTTGTCCTTTTGTGACTGACTTATTTCACTCAGCATAATGTTTTCAGGGTTCATACACGTTATGTCAGGACTTTATTTCTCTTTATGACCAAGTACAAACCAAATTTTGCCTGACATTCAGCATCTCTCCTTTTTTTGCGTATATAAAATAAAGTTTATTTTCAGAGATTTTTAAACCCTCGTCTTTCAAGAAAAACAGACACGTGTTGAAAAGCTGATGAATAGTCTGCAGTAACATTATTCTGACTGCCTCAGTTACCTAGTGCTGTTATAACAGAAATACCCCAAGTGGATGGCTTTAACAAACAGAAATTTATTCTCTCACAGTCTAGGAGGCCAGAAGTCTGAATTCAGGGCACCAGCTCCAGGGGAAGGCTCTCTGTGTCTGTTGGCTCTGGGGGAAGGTCCTTATCATTAATCTTCCCTTGGGTCTAGGAGTTTCTAGGCACAGGTACCCTGGGTCCAAAGGACGCTCTCTGCTCTCGGCTCTTCTTGCTTGGTGGTAATGAGGTCCCTCTCCTCTCTGCTTGCTTCTCTCTTTTATATCTCAAAAGAGATTGACTCAAGATACAACCTAATCCTGTAGATTGTGTCCTGCCACATTAACATAACTGCCTCTAATCCTGTCTGGTTAACATTGTAGAGATTAGGATTTACAACACGTAGGATAATTACATCAGATCACAAAATGGAGGACAACCACCCAATACTGGGAATCATGGCCTAGCCAAGTTGACACACATTTTTTGGGGACACAATTCAATCCATATACTGACCAAGCCTTTTTTGGTTTAATTTTGTTTTCTTGTTGTTGTTGAGAATATATACTGTAAAGCATACACCAATTCAACAGTTTCTACCTGTATAATTCAGTGACACTGATTACATTCTACAAGTTGTGCAGCCGTTCTCACCCTCCTTTTCTGAGTTGTTCCTCCCCCATTAACATAAACTCACTGCCCCCTTAGATTCCTGTCTAATCTTTTGAGTTGCTGTTGTCAATTTGTCCATATAGATAGTTCTTAAAAGAGCATAATGCTCAAGGCAGACATTCTTTACTAGTGAAGCTAAACTATTGTTTAATTTTAAGAAGAGTATCTCTCCTTTTTTTAAATTTTGTTTTACTCTCAGAGAACTTCTCCTCCTTTGCTGCAGCTGAGAAAAGACAACACATTCTACAAAGCTACTTACCACCATATCCAAGGCCATGGACACCCCAGCCCTACACCAGGCGCCCAGGGACACCAGGCGGGCAGGCCCCCAAGAACCAGGATGGGGCCAGTGAAGAGCGGAGAGGGCAGGTGCTGGCTTGGACGTCTTGGTAAGTCCCCCTGCGTTGCTGCCCTGTGAGCGAACTGAGCTAGCAGAGGACTGATGGGCGGGAGGGACGTGGACGCTGGCTCTGTCCTCGGTGGTCTGGGGCCTTTCTACTGCACTTAACATTTTAGTTTTGATATATGCACATACATAAAAATCTTAATTTTTAGATAACAATACTTACAGGAAAGCAGCAAGAATAGTACAAGATACTGCTTTGTACCCTTTACCCAGATTCACCATTGTTCACGTTTCGCCCCAGTTTCTTTATCATATGCTCTGCATGTGTGTGTCTGTGTGTACATGTGTGTATGTGTGTATGTCTGTGTATGTGTGTACATGTGTGCATGTCTGTGTGTGTCTTTGTATGTTTGTGTGTGTGTGTATATGTGTATGTGTCTGTGTGTCTGTCTGTGTTTGTGTGTGTGTGTATGAGCCCTGGAGGCGCAGTGGTTAAGAGCTACAGCTGCTATCCAAAAGGTCAACAGTTCGAATCCACCAGCTGCTCCTTGGAAACCATGTGTGGTAGTTCTACCCTGTCTTATAGGGTTGTTATGAGTTGGGATTGACTTGATGGCAATGGGTTTTATATAAATATGTATATGTATGTAGATATATATATACACACACATACATGTATACACACATACAATAAGTACATATGTGATAAATGCCTATTTTTCTATATCTGTGTCCATTTCTTTCTCTGTATCATTTGCATCTATATCTATAGCTATAAGGAGCCCTGGTGGTGCAGTGATATAGTTATATCTATTTCATGTATAGCTATATTATCTATCTCTATTTCTATATCTATACTATCTCCATCTCCAGCTACGTATCTGTCTATCTGTCTGTCTGTCTCTCTATCTCTCTATCGAGAGCGTTTTTCCCCAGAATCATCTATTTGGAAGTAAAGGGCAGAACTTGTGCCTCTTTATCCTTAAACATCTCAGCATGCTTTTCCTAAGAACAAGGACATTCCCTTACACAGTCACAGAGCAATGATCAAAGTATGAAAATTAACATTATCTGACCCACAGTCCCTATTCGAGTTTCATCAATGGCCCCAACAATGCCCTATCTAGCTATTTTTCCCTCGTCCAGTGTCCAAAGCAGGACCCCATGTTGCACTTAGCTGTCGTGTCTCTTCTGTCCTCTTTGACCTGGAACCTTTCCCCAACTTCCCCTGGCCTTTCATGACCCTCAGATTTTTGAAGAGCTCCAACCCATTACTCTGTAGAATGTTTCTTGATTTGGGTCTGTCTGATGTTTCCTTGTGATTAGATTTGGTGATGGGTTTTCGGCAGGATTTCTGTAAAAGTGATGTCTGTTCTCTCGGTACTTCCCATCAGAAGACACTCGAGTTCAACCTGTCACAATACTGGTGACGTTAACTTTGGTTGCTTGGGTAAGGTAATGTCTGCCAGAGACATTTCACTTTAAAGTTACACCTTCATAATTAATCAGCAAGTTGTGGGAAATACTCTGAAGCTAGGCAAATATCCTGTATCCCGTTCATATATCATGAGTGCATGCTCAAGAATGTTTGTATTGGTATAAGTATCTGATCAAAAAGTTGGAAACCTTTGTCCAGGGAATGGCAAACTTTTTCTGTGAAGGGGTGAGATAGTAAATGTTTTAGGGTCAGCTGGCCATAGAGTCTCTGTCGTAACTACTCAACTTTGCCGGTATAGCACAAAAGCAGCCATATGTAAACAAATGGATGTGGCTGTGTTCCAATAAAACTTTATTTACAAAAGCAGTTGTGGGCCATAGTTTGCTGACCCCTCTGTAGACATTGTCAACTGGTATGCCCCTATAAACACTGAATTTTCCCTTGGGAGTGATTTTCCCACTCTATGGGATCTGACCCTAAAGCTTTACGGTCTAAATTCTTGGCACATACATTTTCAAAGAAGAAATCAGATTATGCAGCAGCTTGATCTTCCATCTCAAGGGTGCCATGACATCAGCTGAGGTTAGGGTGATCAAGTCCTCGTAACCTCTGTTGGTAAGTGTTTCCCTAGAAACAGTAAAGAAGCAGGACCTCAGCCAGGGGTCACAGGTGTGTTTTGTTTTGTTTGCACAGTTTAGAAATAACCTGAATTCTTTTTGGTGGGACTTTAACTCTCCAATCACCACAAGCTCACTATTCTTCCTTACACCTCTTGTCTTCCCACATTTATGGGTTCTCCTTGATCTTGAAAACATTTTTATTTTCCACCTCTTTTTGAAGTCGTGACAATTAGGGAATCACTTTCTAGGATCCCTATCTCTTGTAGCTATAGGATATTAAATCCCTGAGAGAATTTTTTTTTGTGTGCTTTAAGTGAAAGTTTACAATTCAAGTTAGTCTCTCATACAAAACTTTATACATACATTATTTTGTGACCCTAGTTGCTCTCCCTATACTGTGACAGCACACTCCTCCTTTCCACCCTGGATTTCCTGTGTCCATTCAACCAGCTCCTGACGCTCTCTGCCTTCTCATCTCGCCTCTGGACAGGAGCTGCCCATTTAGTCTCATATATCTACTTGAGCTAAGAAGCACACTCTTTACGAGTATCATTTTATGTCCCATAGTCCAGTCTAATCTTTGTCTGAAGAGTTGGCATTGGGAATGGTTTTAGTTTTGGGCTAACAGAGAGTCTGGGGACCATGTCTTCTGGGATCCCTCCAGTCTCAATCAAACCATTAAGTTTGGTCTTCTTACTAGAATTTGAGTTCTGCAGCCCACTTTTCTCCTGCTCCATCAGGGACTTTCTGTTGTGTTCCCTGTCAGGGCAGTCGTTGGTGGTAGCCGGGCACCATCTAGTTCTTCTGATCTCAGGCTTATGAAATCTCTGGCTTATGTGGCCCTTTCTGTCTCTTGGGCTAATACTTTCCTCATGTCTTTGGTGTTCTTCATTCTCCTTTGCTCCAGGTGGGTTGGGAACAGTTGATATATCTTATATGGCCACTTGTTAGCTTTTAAGACCCCAGACGCCACTCACCAAAGTGGGGATGCAGAACATTTTCTTAGTAAACTTTGTTATGCTAATTGACCTAGATGTCCCCTGAAACCATGGTCCCCAGACCCCCCTGCCCCTGTTACTCTGTCCCTTGAAGTGTTCGGTTATATTCAGGAAACTTCTTAGCTTCGGTTTAGTCCAGTTGTGCTGACTTCCCCTGTATTGTGTGTTGTCCTTCCTCTCACCTAAGATAATTCTTGTCTACTGTCTAGTTAGTGAATTCCCCTCTCTCTCCCTCCCCACCCCCCTGAGGGAAAATTAACCCAAACAAGATGTTTATATTTAGTGCCCAAATTAGCCATATTCCAAGAAAAGACTCTTTGTCATTGTAAGGCACACTCTAGGGAATCCTGCAGCTTTGGAAGGATATGGTTGTTAAACTTAATTTGTTTCATTCCGTTTGGTTCTGTAAATTGGATGGCATGACCTGAAACAGGCAGACCAGTTCTGGATCAAAGGATCATGTGGATAGCCAATTCTTGGTGGGACTAGAATCCCAAGCTTCTAGTTCCAAGTTATTTGGGGATGGGTGTCAGAAAGTCAACAGCTATATCTTGGAAACAATAGACGTGGGTGTTGGCTGGGAATAATCTCTTGGTTTATTTTCTCAGTGAGGGAGCTTTGTGGAAGGTTCCCATTGTGGGACTAGTTTGAGATGATCGTCTGTCACTCATGAGATCCATTGGACAGGGTTTCCTAAGACTGGTATTCTTACTCCTGGCTTTTCAAATGGCGGAAGTAGAACTGTCAACTATGAGAGCACGTTAAATGAAGAGATTTATCACTCTGTCCTAAAAGACTTATTAGGTCTCCTTTGAACCTGCTGATCAGGGAGTGACATGAGGGAAAAGTGGAAATCCATATCTTCAACTATCTCTGTATTCTGAATGTTTTCTTCTTCTTTTCCAAAGATAATTAAAATTTATTTTTAAAAGTTGAAACTGATGTTTCCCCCTCACGTTCTGTGTTTCTGATTTTGGCGTTATGGAAATAATCCAGAAAACTTTTAGTTGATTCTATTTAAAAAAAAACCCAACCATAAATTCTCACCATCAAGGGAGTGTTCTTTGACAAGAGAGCTGCGATCACCCCAAAAGTGAAGGGAATCCTGTTAGGAAGAGGAGGGATGTTGGTAATAGGATAGTTAGAGGCAGGCCGGTGTCAAGTGGCTTCCAAGTTTTACCAGAGTCTTCTCATGGGCTTTCGGCCATGGGACACTCCCCACAGGATCGGGACCCTTTAGCTAGTCTCCCATCACCTGTGAACCCACCCACTTACCTGAGCCAGGAGTGCTGGCCCTTGAAAACCACATTCCCAGCTCCTCTTTGCTTGCTGGCTGTAGGTGAGGTTCAGTCATTGGTAAGAGACTGGAGGCAGGGACAGAGAGAAGTCAGGATATTTCTCGCCGCTTTCTCCGCGTACAGCACCAGCTATGTCTGTGGCTGTGTCTTGCGGCTTCATCTCCCACCAGAGACCATCCCATTCTGGGGTCCCAACTTCCAGGGAAGAGTTCTGTCTTTGGGGCTTTCATAGAGCCACTGCCTCCCTTCCCCCATCCACCCTGCGAGCGGCAGTGGCTTCCCGCTGCTGCTCATCTCTGGGGTGCCTCATCATGTCCTGTTTTTCAGTGGGTACTAAGTTCCTTCTATTAAACTACCTAATCTTTTCTATCATTTTTCTTACAGTGGAATTAAGTGGGAAATGAAATCATTTTAACACCCACGTCTCTATTAAAAGTCAGAAGTTAAAGGTCCCAGGAGGGACATATGTTTCTCACCCTCAGTCTGTTTCACTTATTTGTGTAACCTGCCTGGTTCTTGTAGGCATCTGCCTGGGACAACTCTGACTTAGGCTTTTGGAACTGTTCCACTAAAGGAATGATTAGCACGTTTATCTTAGCTTTTTGGGTTTCCTGGTGAACTGGGTAAACTGATTGTCTTAGTCATCTAGTGCTGCTATCACAGAAATAGCACAAGTAGATGGCTTTAACAAAGAGAAATTTATTCTTTCACAGTCTAGTAGGCTGCAAGTCCAAACTCAAAGCATCAGCTCCAGAGGAAGGCTTTCTCTCTCTGTGGGCTCTGGGGGAAGGTCCTTGTGATGTATCAGTCTTCCCTTGGGAGCATCTCAGCGCAGGAACCTCAGGTTCAAAGGACACAGTCTGCTCCTGGCACTGCTTTCTTGGTGTTATGAGGTCCCCATGTCTCTCTGCTTGCTTCTCTCTTTTACATCTCAAGAGATTGGCTTAAGATACTATCTAATCTCGTAGACCTCACCAATGTAACTGCTGCTAATCCATCTTATTCCATCACAGTGATAGCGTTTACAATACATAGGGAAATCATGTCGGATGATAAAATGGTAGACAATCACACAATACTGGGAATCATGACCTAGCCAAGCTGACAGATGTTTTTGGGAGACACAATTCAATCCATGATGCTGATGTTGGCTTCACCACTGGGACCATGTCTGTACTTCGCAAGATACAGTTTTGAAATTCCTGATAGAGGAGTCCCAACTCACTAAGGAAAAATGTCACAAAGTTTCTCTACTATGTTCTTAAAACCTCGATCATGTGCCTCCTCTGATATTAGGTCAATAGTCTTCATTTTTGACACGTGCCCAGGCATAGAGATGGTCCTACCCAGGACCATCAGAAAAGTCCCCAACCCAGTTTCTCTCAGAGATTATCAATGCTTTGTTGGTTGGACCCCAAGCAACTCTTCCTGTAAACTTCTGGAGAAATGCCAGATGCTGTAAACAACTGTCAGTTGTTCTTAACGGGACTCAAGAAAAACACAACCTCTAAGCAGAAGGAAGATAAAACAAGAGAAACCACATCTCGGGGACTTTTGGTTTTGAACATTATGTCTTAGTGGATGTGAAAACATGGGTAGAGCCTAACGAAGTTTCAGGCAAATGAGTTCTAAATGTCTTTGTGCGCCTCTGGTGGGGTTTAGCAGTGATGCCGTGAGAAGTGCTAGTCTGCTAGGTTGTGCCACTGATGCCTTCCTGCTCTGCCACTTCTAACGTGAGGGCCACTAGCAACCCACCTTCGCCTCTCAAAGTCGTTCTCTCTAAGGCCAGGTCATTTCTTGTTGGCTATCATCAAACTATTCAATTTCTCAGTTTATGGACAATCATGATGTTTGACTTTCCTTTCCCCAGGGGTGACTTCCTGCCCAGAAATTAAGCCATGCAGGATATATGGAAAGAACCCGCATTATTTCACATTCATCTTACTTTAGCTGCCGGAGTAGACAGGGGTACAGGTATAACACAGTCCAATATAAAACTCCAGAACTTTGTACTAGATTTGGTCATTTATACTCTAGTATGAATTGAATTGTGTTCCCCAAAAATATGTGCCAACTTGGCTAAGCCATGATTCCGAGGATTGTGTGATTGTCCACCGTTCTGTCATCTGATGTGATTTTCCTATGTGTTGTAAATCTTACCTCTGTGATGTTAATGAGGCAGAATTAGAGGCAGTTACGTTAATGAGGCAGAACTCATTCTGTAGGATTAGGTTGTATTTTGAGTCAATCTCTTTTGAGATATAAAAGAGAGATGTGAGCAGAGAAACAGGGAGACTTCATACCCCCAAGAAAGTAAAGCCAGGAGCTGAGCACATTCTTTGGACTTTGGGTCTCTGCGCTGAGAATCTCCTAGACCAGGGGAAGATTGATGACAAGGACCTTTCTCCAGTTCCCCTGGAGTTGGCACCCTGAATTTGGACTTCCAGCCTCCTATACTGTTAGAGAATAAATTTCTGTTATATTAGCTAGATAATTAAGACATACTCACAAGTGAAGATTCATAGTCTGGAATTTGTTGTGGTTTATTTTCTCATTCTTTATAAATAATCACATTTGTACCTAATTTTGCATTGGTGTTTTTTGTGTTCTGATTTTTTTTTTTAAATGAGCTTCCCAAATTGAATAAATCCCAGGTCCCACAAGGCTTGGATCCGCTCCTGAGTCTGAAATATGTGGTACAAATATTTTGTCCCAGTTTGTAACTTATCCTTTGATTTTATTTGTGGCATTTTCCATTGTGCAGAAGTTTTACGTTTTCATGAAGTCAGATTTAATCAGCCTTTCTTTTCATGGTTCCTGGGTTTTGTATTTCATTTAGACAGTCCCGCTTCGTTCCAAAATAATGAGGAAAAAAAAAATCCACGAATTTCTCTAAGAGTGTGTAATTTTTCCTTTATATGCTTAAGTGTTTGATTAATCTGGAACTGATTTTGGTAGAAAATGTTTTTCCTTGATTATCCAGTTGACTGAATATCATTTATTTAATAATCCATCTTTCCTCATTGATTAGAAGTGCCACTTTCTCATATATTAAGCTCTCACAGGTAACTGGATCTATTTATGGACCAACAAGCCTGTTCTATTGATCTATCTGCTCGTGCACAGGATCAAACACTTTTAATTACTGTAGCTTTATAATATATTTTAGTATCTGGTAAGTCTAGTTTCCCTTCATTACTCTTCTTCCCCCGCCCCCGCAAAAAATACCAAGTTATTCTTTCATGCTTATGCGTCCATATAAAGTTTAGAATCAGCTTCTATAGGTCTAAAAATCCTACTGTTATAGGTATTTTAACCACATTAAATTTTTAGGATAATTTAGGTAGAATTTTCTGAAATTTAAGCCTCTTCTCCAAGTGTTGAGTAGGCCTTTCTCTGTATTCGATTTTCCTTTTTATTCCTCAGCAGTGTGTTAAAGTTTTCTTCATATATTGCTGACACATTTCTGGCTCAACTCATTTATCTGTATGTTATTCTTTTCAGATGCCATTATGAATGGAATTTTTCTTTCCCACAACTGGTTGTTTCAGTATATAGGAAAACTATGGATTTTTGTGTATTATTTTTGTTCCGCAAATAACGTACAAATAAATTTTTGCTGGGAACTGAAATAATTATTCTATTCTACTCTACTCTGTTCTTCCTATCGCATCTGTCTTAGTCGCCTCGTGCTGCTATAACTGAAGTGCCACAAGCGGACGGCTTTAACAAACAGAAATTTATTCTCGCACAGTCTAGGCGGCTGGAAGTCTGAATTTGGTTTCCCAGCTCCAGGAGAAGGCTTTCTCTCTCTGTTGGCTCTGGGGCGAGGTCCTTGTCATCAATCTTCCCCTGGTCTAGGAGCTTTTCAACGTGGGGACCCTTGGCTCTTGCCTCTTGGTGGTATGAGGTCCCCGTGTCTCTCTGCTTGCTTCTGTTTTTTATATCTCAAAATTTATTGGCTTAAGACACAACGTAATCTTGTAGATTGAGTTCTGCCTCATTAATATAACTGCCGCTAATCCTGCCTCGTTAACATCATGAAGGCAGGATCTATAACACATAGGAAAATCACATCAGATGACAAAATGGTGGACAATCACACAGTACTGGGAGTCATGGCCTAGCCAAGTTGACAGATATTTTGGGAGGACACAATTCAATCCACGATAGCATTCCATCCCATCCCAGCCCATCCCATCCTATTCGATTGTTTGTAACATTTTTTCGATTGCCCTCTTGAGTTTTCCAGGTAGACTGTTCAGTCATCACCAAATCTGCAAGCCTTTCAGACCTTTAGGACTTAGCACACAGTAGGTTTACCCGAGACACTGCTCCCTGCACAGTGTGGAGCTCATAGTCAACACCTGTCTACAAGATGCTACTGGACAGGACTTAGTTGTCTGAACTTGGCCGCTGGCCTTGGAATCGGCCTCACAGAAAGCGTGCTGTGCTTTGTGAAAGCCGGGGCCTGCCAAGGTGCTGACGCTCGGTATCAGCACAGGCCTATCCTTAGCTCTGTGAGGATGGTAAACTCTGCCTCAGGGCTGAGCCTGCAGAACCACACGGCCGCTGAAAATGACTGGCAGTTTCTGATCGCACTTCCAAACGGAAACCGCCCAATGGTGCTTTCTCCAGATGTAGCGCTGAAAACTTTGCATCGGGGGCATGTGTGACATCTGGCAAACACACTGCATCCAGGACCAGGTCAACAATGGGTGAAGTGTTTATAGCTGTCTCTAACAGCCTAATGGTGGTGCAAATGGTTGATACGCTTGACTGTAACCAAAAGGTTGGCAGTTGAGTCTACCCAGAGGCCCCTCAGAAGAAAGGCCTGGTGGTCTGCTTCCAAAAAAACAGCCACGGAAAGTCATATGGGGTGCAGTTCCACTGTGATACACACGGGGTCGCTGTGAGCCAGCATCGATTCCGTGGCACACGGTTTGGTTTTGGTTTTAATAACCTAATAGGTTAAGTTGGTGGCCGTGCCGCTGCGTGGTCTATTTTCTGGTCAGGAGTTAGCCAGGTCCTTACAATAAGCATCGAAGGGTCAGTGCTTTTGATTTCTGCAAGGAAGCTGGTCCCAGCCGGGCAGCTGGGTTTTCAGAACTGGGCCACTCCTTCTGCGGTTGAGGACATGTCCTCCCTCTTCATGGCAGCCGAGCGGCTTCATCTGCATCACTTGTTTCCTAGGAGAATTCCTATGAGACTGTTTGGTTTGTTACGTGCTCCAGTATTTTATGCACAAAATTCTGCCAATTTTTGTGACATTAGAACATGACACCAAGAGACAGGCCCTTGGATTCCTTTTCTGCTCCGACACGTGACTGTGGCAGGGCCAGGCTCCTCTCGGGACCACATGGTGTCCAGTCTCCACTGAATGGGCTCAGCTCTCACTAAGACTGAGATGCGGAGACATGTGGAATACTCTATGATGACGACTTTGTAGCTCATCAACACAGGGTCTCGGCCGAGCGACACAAACAGCAACGGCCCAGTGTGTGTGTGTGTGTGTGTGTGTGTGTGTGTGTCTGTGGTGGGGGAGGGTTCAGGGTCTTGAAAAAGAAATACTTTTGCAGCTTAATTATTTCAGAACCTTTGACTTTGGGCATGTATGATCTCAGGGATTGCTTAAAAAAATAATTCCCTCTCTGCTGAGAAGACAGGACTAGAAAGCCATTACGGTACCACTGAATGGCCGTTCGGAACAAGCAGGACTCTGTAGGGGGACCAGGTAGTTTATCTGTCCCCTACGACAGCCCCGTGAAGCAGATGTTATATTATAAGCAGTTTTGATAATTTTGTAGCTGAGGGAACACACTGATCTACTTGCTCAAGTTCACACAGGAAGAGTCAGGATTCGAACCCAGAACCATGTGGCTCCCAATTCACACGCTCTTTCCACAGTCCTGTGCTGTTCCATCTCCTCCACGTGATAATTCCACCTGCAATAAAAGGGGAGGGGGATGGTTGAGCAATTGGCTACCTAATCCAGGGTAGGGGGCATGGGGGCTCAGGGGTAGAATTCTCATCTTCCATGTCGGAGACTTGGGATTGATTCTCGGCCAATGTACCTCATGTGCAGCCACCACCCGTCTGTCAGTGGGGGCTTGTGTGTTGCTGTGATGCTGAACAGGTTTCAGCAGAACTTCCAGACTAAGACAGACCAAGAAGAAAGACCTGGCGATCTGCTTCTGAAAGTCGGCTAATGAAAGCTGTCACAACTGTCTGATCTGCAACCCATCATGGGGATGGGGCAGGACCAGGCAGCATTTCATTCTGTTGTGCGTGGGGTCACCATGAGTCGGGGGCCGACTTGACAGCAGCTAATAGCAGCGTAAAGCTCTCTGTTGCACGCGCACAGACAGGGACGAGCAAACTCAGCACCGGAAAGAAGCCTCCGCTCCTGCAGGCAAATTCAGATGCCGTCTGTATTAGGGAAGCAAAAGAAAAACCCTGATTAGGAGAACTTGCCAAACCGGATGCCACAGTGATGGAGAAGTGGTCTCGGGAAGGAGATTCCTTCCAGCCACTTAGCTTGTACCTCATTGTGGTTCAACCACTGTGGTTGAAGGATGCATTGAGTCTTACCAGTGAGCCTGTCTTGTTTGGTTGAAAGCTGTAAGGTGAGGCTATTCATTGGAGAAGCAACGGAGAGCACCTCAGGAGTCGCTTTCCCTTGTGGTGCAAAGGCCCTGCAAACCTGCCCTTAGGATTCCTGTGTGCGGCTGGTCTGCCGTTGTCAGGTGTCATCGAGTCAGCTCTGACGCAGGGTGACCTTACGTATGTCGTTGCTAGGTGCCGTTGAGTCGGTTCCAACTAACAGAGACCCTGTGAACAACAGAGCGAAACACTGTTGGGTCCTGCGCCATCCTCTCAATCACTGTTACGTTTGAGCCCATCGCTGCAGCCACTGTGTCAATCCGTTTCATTGAGGGTCTTCCTCTTTTTCACTGCTCTACCTGACCAAACATGGTGTCCTTCGCCAGGGACTGGTCTCTCCTGATAACACGTCCAAAGTATGTGAGACAAGGTCTCCCCATGCTCACTTCCAATGAGCACTCGGGCTTGTACTTCTTGTTCGTTCTTCTGGCAGTTCATGATATATTCAATATTCTTCATCAACACCATAATTCAAAGACATCAATTCTTTGGTCCTTATTCATTGTCCAGCTTTCGCATGCATAGGAGGTGACTGAAAAATATTATGGCTTGGGTCAGGAGCACCTTAGTCCTTGAAGTGACATCTTTGCTTTTCAACTCGTTAAAGAGGTCTTTTGCAGCAGATTTGCCCAATGCAATACATCGTTTGGTTTCTTGAATTGTGCTTCCGTGGGCTTTGATTGTGGATTCAAGTAAAATGAAATCCTTGATAACGTCAATATTTTCTCC
>NW_004444067.1:6477487-6478795 GCF_000243295.1 Trichechus manatus latirostris | reverse complement strand
AGTTGTGAGGATTTGTGTTTTCTTTATGTTGAGGTGTAATCCATACTGAAGGCTGTGGTCTTTGATCTTCATCAGTAAGTGCTTCAAGTCCTCTTTGCTCTCAGCAAGCAAGGTTGTGTCATCTGCATGTTGCAGGTTGTTAATGATTCTTCCTCCAATCCTGATGCCATGTTCTTCTTCATATAGTCCAGCTTCTTGGATTATTTGCTCAGCATACAGATTGAATAAGTATGATGAAAGGATACAGCCCTGACACCTTTTTTGATTTTAAACCACACAGAATCCCTTGTACTGTTCGGATGACTGCCTCTTGGTCTATGCACAGGTTCCTCATGAGCACAATTAAGTGTTACACATTAGTAGAACAGAACTAAACGTTGCCCAGTCCTGGGCCATCTTCATGGCTGTTGTTGAGGGGGCAGTCATTTGAAGGACCCCTCAGAGCCTCCAGAGCTTTTCTATTATCAGTCAACCAGTTCCCACAAGCCGACTCCAACCCATGACGACCTCATGTGTGTCAGAGTGGAACTGTGCCCCACAGAGTTTTCAATGGCTGTGCTCTTTCAGAAGCAGATCACCGGGTCTTTCTTCCAAGACGCCCGTGGGTGCACTTGAACTGCCAAACTTTCGTTTAGCAGCCAAGTGTGTGAACTGTTTGCAGCACCCAGGGTTGATGTTTTTCTATTGGATGAGCTAACTTAGCATCTTTATATAACAAACGGTGGGGGAGGGGGGCAGGGTTACCCTAGAGCAGAAAAGGGGTGTGAGTGTGAGTGTGTGTTTAAGTCCAGGCGCATTTTCCGTATCTTTTCTCTCTTGCACCGCCCCGTTGCTTGGTAGCTGGTGTATCCGTGCAGCAGCCTGAAGTTCTGGGGTAGCAGGAGGAGGCATGCGGTGATCGCTTTTTATACTGGGGGCGTGTGGGGGGGGGACAGGACCCGAGAGCAAAGACCAAAACAGCTTGGGGAGCTGCATGCAATCCCTTAATTCCCGAGGCATCTGAGTTCCTCAGCTTCAGGGAGTGGAGCAGGGCAGTTTCCACCTCCACGAGTGCCGTGATTGGCCGGGAACGGAAGACCCCTGGTGACATGTTATTCCAGGGACTGAAAACCCCCAGCCCAGCCCTGCTCGGCCAGAGGACTGCTAGGTCTCCATTTCTGTCTGTCACGGCTTTTGACCACAGCTCCGTGGGAAAGAAACTGGCAGAGAGAGAAAAAGCCTTCTTGGGGTGTGTGTGTGTGTGTGTGTGTGTGTGTGTGTGTGTGCAAACACCAACAGCTCATAGGCTCTGGTTACTGCTGTGGATGG
>NW_004444067.1:6404515-6477365 GCF_000243295.1 Trichechus manatus latirostris | reverse complement strand
CTCTCTCTCTCTCTCTCTCTCTCTCGACCTGCCTGCAGACAACTAACGAATCATTTCTAGCGGGATTCAAGCAGTGCAGACACAGCCTCCGCCTGGCCCTCTCCCTCCCTGCTCCCTCTCGTCCCCGTCTGTAATCTGGCACAGCAGACTGCAGTTGTCTCGGCGGTGAACCTCCAGAGCAGCCTCGGCACAGCTTGCTTCCAAGGTAGGCTGAGATTTATTTTTCTCCTAAAATAGCTCTCCACTCTCTCACCTTCCAGCACCCGAGCCGCTGTGCGGATGGCCAGGTGGTGGCCGGATCTCAGTGCCGACAAAGTTTATTCTCCGGCGGTGAGCCGATGCCCTTCAGCCCGTTCAGGCCGCCTGCTCGTGAGGTGCCATGGTTGCCTGGTGCAGGGACCGGGGGACAGGGACTCAGCTTCCAGACGCTTCGCGCCTGCGATGTTGGGCTTTGCTGTTTGGTGGCGAGGGTCCGTTTCCGAAGGAGAAGGCTACCGGGTTCCTTTCTGCGCTGGCGCCGTGGTTCCGCACCCCACCCAGCTTTTCAGGAGAGCCCCTCAGGGCAAAGTCCGGCATTATGCTGGCTGATGCCGTGGCGACCCCGGGCTGAAGGGAGTGACGCTGTTCAGATGTCAGTGGGCCTGGACGTGGTCTGGGGGTGGGGGTGGAGCAGGGAGGGGAGGGCCCCCCCAAAAAAGAGGTGGTTGTGTTATCCGCGCTCAGCTCTGACTTGGAATGTATTTCTGCACATTACGAATTTGTCAGTTCATGTCCCATGCATCTGCTTGAATAATCTGTCAAAACAGATGGTCTGTGCCTATGTGCGCGTGAGTGTGTGTGCGTGCATGTGTGAGTGTGTGAGTGTGCGTGTGTATGCATGTGGGTGGGTGTGTGCGTATGAGTGTGTGACTGTGAGCATGCATGTTTGTGTGTGAGTGTGTGAGTGTGTGTGTGAATGCAGCCTGCTGCCAGGGGCAGACCCTCCCCTTGGATGCCGTGCGTTTTCACCTGGAAACGCCGGCTTCACAGGACCCCAGCTCAGGAAGTTAGGTTGAGGTGGGAACGAGGAGACCCAAGGGTGTGTGTGGCGGGGCAGCCTGTCCCCCGAAGCCAGCTTGCCATTAGGGAGAAGTAGGTGTGTCCCCGCCCCGAGCCTGCACTGGCTGACCCTATGGGCAGAGACGGAGGTCTGTGCCCCACCTCCCCTCCCCCACAGGTCCTCCATCCGGCCGCCTGGTCACAGGGCTGGAGAGGCAGGGGCAACCGCAGTGAGTGCTCAGACTGGACACAGATGCCTCACTTGTCAGAGGAGGGGAGGGCTGGGGAGGGGGCCGAGGTCATCGTCAGCCTCCCACGTCCCTGCATCCCCAGACACTAGCTGGGACTCTTCCCCAAATAGACTACCCACCGTGTTAGGGGAAGATTCACGGCACAGCCCAGCACAGGCCGCGGCCAGAGGTGAGGCCCAGTGTCTTCACATGGACAACGGGATGGAGAAGGATGGGTGTCAGGCTAGTGTGCATCTTGGCCAGGGTGGGGGTGGAGGATCTTCCTTCCCTACGTCCACTTTCTGGACCCTGACTGAGCGAGATGCAGGCGGAGGGAATGTATCCAAAACACCGTGTTTGAATGGTTAACTGTGGCGAGGGGTCGGGGTCTCTGAAAATACCTCCCTCCCCTCCACTTTCCCCCAGCCTTGCTAAATCCCCTGTAACTGGCCCTGGCCTGCCTGCCACTGGGACCTGAGGTTGGGGTTCAGATAGCGGAGTGCTGAGTGTGCATGTGACATGCATCTGAGCCTGGGGTCGGCACTTTGCTCTTGGCTGGCGGCTCCCACGCTGCTGGGGCCCCGGGTTCTCTCTGCGTATCTCTCCGCTGGGGTGTAGTGTGGAAGGGAGGTGGGGGACAGCCCTATCTGCAGTGTGGGGTGATGGCTGTGACTAGGGTTTAGGACGTTGCAGCTGGCCGTATGGTGCTGTACCCAGGACACAGGGAGAAACCTTCCAGATTATTTCAGGGAAGTGGCTGGCAGCTGATATTAGCTCCCCTGCTCCCTGAAGATGACAAGCTGGGTCAGGGAGAAAGGCTGGTGTGGTCAACATGCCGGCAGGAGCAGGGAGGTGTCTGAGCTGCTGAGGGACGCTGAGCTGGGCTCCTCTTGAGTGCCCAGTGGGCGGATCCCCTCCTGGGCGGGCAAGCCCAGCAGAGACACCTGTGACCACCAGGATCCTGGGGGGCGTGGGCACCAGCTCTTTAAAGAACTTCCCTGTGAAGCTCACATGCAGACAGGGCTGAAGACCTCCACGGCTCCCAGCGCCTAAAACAGGCAGCAATCTGAGGCGAAGCGGCTGACTCTTGCAGCTGTGATGTCCACTTTTACTGATTTTGGTCTGTGCTTGGCTGGCGTCGGGGGAGGACAGCTTGTGCTTCAAGGGCCTGGGGAGAGGGGCGGCGGGCGGGCTCTCCTTCTGAACTTTTCTAGCTCAAACCCTCCCCTCCTCTGGGTTTTCAGGAGGGCAGGGGAAGTTTTCATTAGAGCTCCTGTCTCAAGTGTTGGGAGGATCAGAGCCACCTAGAGAGCTTGTTAAAACACAGATTGGCTGGCCCCAGCCTGAGGGTCTGATTTAGGGGGTGGGGTGGGGGGCAGAGGTTGTGCATTTACAGCAGGCTCCCAGGGCCTACTGCTGCTGCTGGTCCAGGGACCCCACTTTGGGAACCACTGGGTCCGAGCACGTGTGTAAGGCGCTCTCGGCATCTCTTGGAGGTGTTCTCCGTTCTCTGCCGGTCTTTGGTTGAGGGTTATAAATGAAACCGGACCGTAACAGCACGCTGGACTCACTGTTGGGTCTGATGCTGTTAGCTGCCATTGAGCTGGCTCTGAATCACGATGGCCCTACGGACAACAGAACAAAACGTTGCCCAGCCCTGTGCCGTCTTCATGATTGTTGGTCTGCTCAAGGCCACTGTTGCGGCTGCTGTGTATTTTGAGTGTTTTCCGACCTAGGGGGCTCATCTTCCAGCTCTATATCGGACAATATTCTGTTATGATCCATGGGGTTTTCATTGGCTGATTGTCGGAAATAGATTGCCAGGCCTTTCTTCCTAGTCTGTCTTAGACTGGGAACGCTCCTCTGAAAACTGTCCACCATGGGTGACCCTGCTCATCTTTGAAGTACCAGTGGCACAGCTTCCAGCGTCATAGCAACACGCGGGCCCCACAGTACGACACACCGACAGGCCCCTGCTGGTGGTCCTAGACCCCAGAAACATCCTAAGAGAAGACGCTACAGGGGTCTGTCCTTAGCCTTGGCCTGGTGTCTGGAGCAGGACTTTGACTGAAGTCTCCTTTATGGCGTCCAGCGATGACCTGTCTCTGCTGGGTGGGGATTTTGTACCTGAGTGCTCTTGGTGCTTCCCACGTATTAGAGGCTTTGAGGTCTGGGCGGCTCTGGGCTGGGAAAGGTTGGGACTACCTGCACTGATCATCTTACTGGTCAGTCGGGAAGCCAACACCAACCTCTAGAGAGCGCTGTTCCTCAGTCCTCTGGTTCCGTTTGCGTGAGATCCCTGTGTTCCACGTCCTAGGAGCCCTGGTGGTGCAGTGGTTAAGTGCTTGGTTGCTAACCAAAAGGTCAGCAGATCGAACCCACCAGCCTCTTGGTGGGAGAAAAGACCTGGCCTTCTGCTTCTGTAAAGACTGCAGCCTAGGAAACCCTACGGGGACGGTTCTACTCCGTCCTCTAGGGTCGCTAGGAGTCTGAATGGACTCAACCAGTGACACAAAGCAACAGCATTCCATGACCTAGCGTCTCCCCAGCTTTTCTGCTTGCTCCCGTCCGTTTGACAAGGTGTCTGGTCTTGCTATGCTCTGGGAGGAGGCACGCTGCTGCAGACTCACGGGGCTCCATGCTGAGGACACAGCTGGCTCCTTTTTGTCATTGCTGGTGTTACCCCCCTGTGCCAGGGGTCAAATGAATCGCCTCCACAGTTCCTACCATGTCACCATCATTGCTTGCTTCGGATGCCCACCTAGCCCTCTCTTCCTCCCTCTTTCTCCTTCTCCCTTCCTCTCCTCCTCCTTCTCCTTCTTTCTCTCTCCCTCTTTCCTTCCCTTTCTCTGTCTCTTCCCCTTTTACCTAAACTCCCTTTACTTTCTCCATCATGGGCAGCCCCTTCCATATGTGTGATATGTAACCTGAATTTGCATCTGTGAAAAATATTGGTTTTTTTTCAATTGCCGTCGAGTCGAAACTCTGACTCATGGTAACCCCACGTGTGTCAGAGTAGAGCTGTGCTCCACAGGGTTTCCAGTGGCGGATCCTGCAGAAGTAGATCACCAGACCTTTCTTCTGAGGTGCCTTGGGGTGGACTCGCACCTCCAACCTTTCGGTTAGCAGCCAAGTGTTGTAACTGTTTGCACCACCCAGGGACTCCGTAAAGTGCACAGTGCTGTTTTATGTGTAGGAGTTTTGATGAACGTAAGTTCTAGCGTGTCCTAGACCCAGTTCTCTTTCTCACTCGTCCCTGTGGTTTACAGTCGATTATGGCTGCGTGCATTTCCTGTGGTTACTGTAATTGCTGCGTGACATCGTGCGGTGTTCACAGACCATGCTGTGCTTCTCGTTCCCCAGCGAGGGCACCCAGGCTGCCCCATCACCTGCTGCACGAGAACGCCACCAGAGACCCTCTCAGGGCCCACGTGGGAGCTGCTCTGGGCTGCACACTCAGACGTGGATGACTGGGCATAGGGGCCGCGTCTGCTTGATGGTCAGGTCCTTCCTGTGGCTCTCCAGGATGTTTGCTCCGCAGTGCAGAGCGTCCCTGTTTTCCCATGTTCTTGCCAACACTTAGTACTATCCAAATCTCAAATTCATGCAACAATTTAAAAAAATCTATTTTATTGCATTTTCAGTGAAAGTGTACACAGCAGCTTAGGTTCCCGTTCAACAATTTCTACACGAGTTGCTCGGTAACGTTGGTTACATTTTTCGTGATGCGTGAATATTCTCATTTATTTCCGTTCTGGTTGTTCTGTTTCCATTAATAGTTTCCCTGTCCCCTTACACTCCCATCTTTGTTTAAAAGTCACTGCTGACTGTTTGGTCTCCTTTAGGGGATTTGAAAAGGGAGCTCAGCACTTACGGATGATATTTGTTATTTTTTTAGCCAATCTGTTTATTTAGCTACAAGGTGACCTCAGGGGTTAGTTTCGGTTCAAAGTTTGAAGAGTATCTCTTGGCGATAGTCTCGGGGTATGCAACAATTGTATCCAGCCTCTGGAAATTCAAATTCCTCCAATTCTCCCTCAAAATTGTTACGTTTGGGTGTAAGGACGCTACAGTACCACACTAGGTGGTCCCGCGGAAGGCGTCTGGTTCCCCAGGGAGGTCTGCAGGTGGGGGAGAAGGTGGGAGCGGTGGCCGGTCTCCGGGTCCGCTGGCTCCTCCTCGGGTGGGGCGAGGCCTCCCTGGCGTACCTGCCACCTGGGTCTGAGGCCCGAGTCTGAGTCTAGTGGACGTTCGTGACCCTGCCCTGCATGCCGGAGGCTCTGACGCTGTGCAATCCAGACAAGGTTCCGGGGGTGGGGTGGGGTGGGGCCAGGAAGGGCAAATTTAGCCTCTTGACTTCTGACGCCATGTTTTCAACCACTGAGGTTCTCTGAGAAGCCTCCAAGAACACGATTCTCATACAACTATGAACCTTCAGTCCATAACAGACCACCGACCTGTGTGAACCCAGCTTTCCTGTAAACAATTTACTTTTGTCTTGGAATAGGCCCATCTTATCATACTAGGGTCTGCTGGGATAGAAACGGATGCCTGAGCTATCACATGTAATGTAGACCTGGTCTCACAGTTGTTAATTCTTCACTATACAAAACCTGTTGCCGTGGAGCAGATTCTGACTCATGGTGACCCTATGGCAACCCTAGAGGACAGAGCAGAACTGCCCCAAACAGTTTCCAAGGAGCAGCTGCTGGATTCAAACTGCTGACCTTTTGGTTCACAGCCGAGCTCTTAACCACTGCGCCACCGGGGCTCCTCACTATACGAGGAGCCTCATAAAATGGAAGCTGCCTGTCTGGACTCTGAGGGACCAGAGAATCTATTCTTGATCTTCTGCGTGGGAAAGGGAGTAGTCTTGACCTCTGGTGCCTCAGGGGCCAGGCAAGACCAGAAACGTGTGCAGTACAGACAGCTGGGAGCAGTGGGGCTGGCGGAGGACGGAGAGAGCAGTGTGGCCGACTGGTCCTCGTCTGAAGGCATCCTTTTGTTGACATATTTATTGTCTGTCGTTCCTCACCTGACTGTAAGTTCCAAGAGAGCAGGGATTTTGTTTTGTTCACAGCAAATGCCTGGCACACAGTTGTTGTGTTAGGTGCTGTCGAGTAGGTTCCGACTCAGAGCGACCCGACGTACAACAGAACGAGAACACTGCCGGGTCCTGCTCCATCCTCACAGTCATTGCTATGCTTGAGCCCATCGTTGCAGCCACTGTGTCAGTCCATAGTAGGCACATAGTAGGTGCTCAATAAATATGTCTTGAAAGAATGGTTGAAGGAAATGAATGGCACGCGTAAAGCCCCAGAGCGAGGTCGGTGCGCCTCCTCTTGGTCCCGGTTAGTAGCCTGGGCGTTGTTTCCCTCACCGTGTTCACCACAATGCACACAATTATTTGTGGCAATGACAGTCCTTTCCATGAAATTTCAGCACCTGAGGGCAGAGACCGTGATGTGTTTATCTGTGCGCTCTGTGCGCCCCTAGTTACGAAGGCAGTGCATTCATTTGTTTGTTCAACCCACATCTGAGCGTGATGGGATGATCCAGGAAGGCCTCATGGAGGAGGTGACATTTAAGGTGAGACAAGAATGATGAGAGGGATTCAGCTGTGGACACCTGGGGAACAAGAAGTGTGAAGGCCTTAAATGTGGGAAGGAAGGAAGGAAGGAAAGAAGCATGCATGGATGGGTGGGAGGATGAATGAGAAGGAAGAAAGGAAGGTGGTACAGAGGGAGGCAGAGAGAGAGGGAAGGAAGGGAGGAAACATAGATGAATGATGGAAGGGTGGATAGATTGTGCAATGGATGGAGGGGAGGCAGGAAGGACGAAAGAAAAGAAGGGTGGATAGGTGGGAGCAAAGAAGGAAGGAAGGGAGGACAGAAGGAAGGAAGGGAGGACAGAAGGGAGGAAGGGAGGACAGAAGGGAGGAAGGGAGGACAGAAGGGAGGGAGGGAGGACAGAAGGGAGGGAGGGAGGACAGAAGGGAGGAAGGGAGGACAGAAGGAAGGAAGGGAGGACAGAAGGAAGGGAGGACAGAAGGAAGGGAGGACAGAAGGGAGGGAGGGAGGGAAGGAGGAAGGGAGGGAGGGAGGAAGGGGTTGCTCCTGGGGCTTCAGTCTCGTGGCCTGGTATGTGCAAAGTGCTCACGCAGTACTTTAGAAGCCGTTGGGACGACGAGGGGCTGGAGTGCCCATCTCAAAGCGACCGCCTCACCGCCAGCCTGTCAGCTCCAGGAGTGTCTGGACCAGGCAGTGTGTGTGTTTGGTCAGCTCCATCCCAGAGAAGAAGCCACTGGGGCCATTTGTCTGAGGTGCACAGGTTCCCCCTCCTCCTCCCTTCTTCCCTCGTGCCAGCACCCTGCCCAAATGCCACCAAAACCCCATTTATCCTGCTTCTAGACTAGAAGTCTTTGGGTGAGACTTCTGGATGCTGGCTGCTCTAGCAGATTTGACAGCGGGATTGGGTAAAATTGCCCTGATTCGATAGTCTGGGTGACAGAGCCCAGCGTGGATGCTGTGATGATGGTATTTAGAACTGGCTGCTGCCGATGGTACAGCAGAGCTGGTGTTAAGCAGGGTGTTATTAGCGGTTATTATTGACTTACTGTTTCTGAGAGGGAGAAACACTCCATCATGCCGATACTTCATAACCTCAGATAGAGACACTGAGGAAAAAAGATAGCAACAGGAGTTTCTTGTTTCTGTTCATTCTCTCCCCAGAAGGGAGCCCCAGAGCATCAGGAAATGAGCTGTGTTTAGGCCAGGGCTTCTAACCAGTTCTGGTTCAAACCTCTGCTGAGAATGCACATTTCCAGCAAGTTCCCAGGAGATGCTAACGCTGCTGGTTAGGGCCCAGTTCTGAGAACCACCAGTAGAGCAGTGGATCTCAAAACCTATCGTACGTAAGGATCACCTGGGGATCTTGTTAAAGTGTAGATTCTGATTCAGTACATCTGGGGTGGAAATGCAAATTCTCAGCAGGGGTTCAAACCAGAATGAGCTGGTTCAAAGCCCTGGTTTATGCTGTTAAGAGAGCTCCAGGTCTCAGCTTTCGGGGGCCTAGAATTTGATCTGCCCATTTCCCTACTCAGCTGGGACCTGCTAGGGGCAGTGAATGCTGGGGGAGCCGTGTGCGCTGACAGGTGGCCGCACGGGAGGTGAGGCTCGGAGCCCAGCACGGCATGCCTCATGGCCTCGGGCGTGAGCAAGGGGAAAGGGGGGTCCTCTACCAATGCCAAACCACCTTCCCTGGCCAGCTTCCAGCACGGGGCTGTGTCTGAGAGTGTTTGAATCTGTGCACGGCCAAATCCCTGGTGCCCAGCAGGCGGCTGGCACACAGGGGTGGTAGTGGTGTTTGCGGCCGTGGAGTCAGCCCAACTCATGGCGACCCCATGCACAGCAGAAGGAAACTCTGCCCGGCCCTGCACCGCCCCCACGCAAGGCTGTGGATTGGACCATTGTGATCCATACAGTTTTCATTTGCTGGTTACAGAAGTAGATTGCCAGGCCTTTCTTCCTAGTCTGTCTTAATCTGGAAGCTCCTCTGAAATTTGTTCGGCGTCACAGCAGCACAGAAGCCTCCGCTGACGGGTGGGTGGGGGCTGTGTGTCCAGTAAACGTTTGCTGAAAGACAGACAGAACAGGAGGAGATGCATGCGTGATGCCCCAGGTGGGTGGGTGCATTTCTCACCCTTAGACCTGGACAGCCCTCCTGCTGGTCTCCTCCCATCCTGTCCCCAAGCCCTCAGCCCTAGATTCTTCCTCTCTCCCCAGTCCTGGGCTGCTTTTTAGCCTGAGCATTAAATACAGGAACTTGTGAGCTACAGTGCAATGATGCAATCCGTGGCTGGCTGAACGCATCTGGGCGGCTATCACGTTTTGTAAAACGTTATTGTAGTAAGATACATGTAACATAAAATTTACCATTTTATTTTATTTTATTTTTTATTGTGCTTTAGGTGAAGGGTTACAGAGCAAATTGATTTCTCATTAAACAATTAATACATATATTGCTTTGTGACATTGGTTGCCAACCCCACAACATGTCAACACTCTCCCCTTCTCGATTTTGGATTCTCCATTTCCATTCCTCCAACTTTCTAAGCAGCGACTATACATGTGGGCCTCACCAGATGGAACACACAGGAATCAAATCGACTGCATCTGTGGAAAGAGACGATAGAAAAGCTCAGTATCATCAGTCAGAACAAGGCCAGGAGCCAACTGCAGAAGAGACCATCAATCACTCATATGAAAGTTCAAGCTGAAACTGAAGAAAATTAGAACAAGTCCACAAGAGCCTCTGGGTGGATTTGAACTGCCAACCTTTCGGTTAGTAGCTGAGAGCTTAACTATTTGCACTGTCTGGGGCCTCCAAGCACATAGTTGGCACTCAGTAAATGTTATCTATTACCATAATTGTCTCCTCATTCAAAACAAACATGGCCACGTCACCTTCTCCCCCTTGTTCTCAGTGACGTGAATGCTCCCGTGCCCACGTTATACCCTGTGACAAGTGACCTACAAGGCTGGCCACGTGGAGAGGCAGCTTGGCTCCGTTCCGCTCTTTGTGGGATGCCGGCGGCTGTGTTTATCTGGGCTTCTGCTCCTTTAAAAGCCTGGTGACCCCGAGCTTAGTTAGTTCAGGTCACCCTCGGGCTTAATTCTGTACTCACCGATCCTAATCTGTCAGCCGGGAGCAAAGGTGCACATCTGTTTTCCTTTCGTTTCCAGGGAGTGCCTCCCAGGTTTTTGTCCATTTGTCTGCAGTGTGTTTATTTGTCCTTTCTTATGGGCAGAACTGGCTCCGGGGAGTGAGATGGGAGAGAGCAAGACATCAGAGAGGCTCTGGTGCAGGGTGGCCAGATGCCCGGGGGCCCTTCGCCAGCTGAATCTGTGCTGAGGAGACAGGCTGAGCTGGGTTCTCTTTGTCTTGCTCACACGACGAAGCCTGTTTACCCTGCCCTGTCTGGCCTCTGACATTTCCGCAGGCTGGCTGAGCCTGAGGGCTGCCACCCTGTCCTTGTGTCTGATCCAGCGTGCTTGGAGCATTCGGGAAGAAGGGGGAGAAGGAGCACCAGCTGGTTAAAGACAGAAACGCAGAGAACGCCTGACTGATTTTGTCACTGGTCTGGAGGGAGTTAGCAGCAGTTTTTTCTGGGGGAGACAGTGGAGTTACAGTGTGTGCCTGGTGGCTGGGGCTGGGGGCTCCGGGGATGGCTGTGTCCCTTCCCTGGCACCCAGCCACCCCCACAGGATGGTCCTGTGGCCACAGTTGTGGCGATGGCAGCGAGGGCAATGTACCGTCTTTTTCCTCAGGAGCAAATGGTACCTTAGGAAGCACAGAGTTAACCTCTTGGAGGCCCTGGGCTCTGGTCCTCATTTTGTAATTCACTGGTTGTGTGGCTTTGGGAAAGTCACTTAACCTCTGTCTTAGTCACCTAGTGCTGCTATAACAGAAATACCACAGGTGGACGGCTTTAACAAAGAGAAGTTTACCTCCTCACAGTGAAGTAGGCTAACAGTCCAAATTCAGGGCATCAGCTCCAGGAGAAGGCTTTCTCTCTCTGTCAGCCTTCATCCGTGCTGCACTGGACTAGGAGCTTCTCAGTGCAGGGACCCCGTGTCCAAAGGATGTGCTCTGCTCCTGGCACTGCTTTCTTGGTGGTATGAGGTTCCCAGTCTCTGCTTGCTTCCCTTTCCTTTTATCTCTTGAGAGATAAAAGGTGGTGCAGGCCACACCCCAGGGAAACTCCCTTTACATTGGATCAGGGATGTGACCTGGGTAAGGGTGTTACAATCCCATCCTAATCCTCTGTAACGTAAAATTACAATTGCAAAATGGAGGACAACACACGACACCGGGAATCATGGCCCAGCCAAACTGATACACACATTTTTGGGGACATAATTCAATCCACGACAACCTCTCTGAGTTCTGTCTTCAGTTTCTAAGATGAGGATATTGATATCACATCAGCGTCCCTGGTGGTGCAAATGGTTTACATGTTCGGCTGCTAACCAAAAGGTTGGAGGTTTGAGTCCACCCAGAGGTGCCTCGGAAGAAAGGCCTGGCAATCTACTTCTGAGAAATCCACCATTGAAAACCCCGTGGAGCACGGTTTTACTCTGACACACACGGGGTCGCTGTGAGTCAGAGTCAACTTAATGGCAACTAGTGTTTTGAATGTCACATCAGTGTTTCCCAAACTCTGGTTACGTTGGCATTCTTTCCTTAATTTGTGGATTTTTGTGTACCATTGATCTGTGGGAAAATCAGTGACAGGCATTGGCTAAAATACTCTACTGCTGTTATCCCTTCCTGCTTGGATGCTGTTTCCCCCTTTTCTTCTATAATGTCAGGCTCATAATTTCTTTTTGCCTTAGTTGTCTACAGCCTATGCTATTTACTTAATACTTACTTAATATCTCCCTTCCCTATCCCCCACCCCCATGGATTCATTTTCTTTTTTAAACCAATGTATGTAGGTTAAACATAATCAAATACAATTTTAAATCATTACCATAAATGAAAATTTTATATGATGAGCATAAATGAGCAAGCCTTACAATGAATACAGTCAGGACAGTGAAGCTATCATGTAGTACACTGTAATGGTGGATACACGACATTATTCGTGAGTCAAAGCCCGCAGGACTGCAGAACACGAGAGTGAACCCTCACGTAAACTGCGTGTTGTTGTTAGGCGCCATTGAGTCGATTTTCCACTCACAGGGACCCCACGTGATGGAGTCGAACTGCCCCATAGGGTTTCCTAGGCTGTATTCTTCATGGGAGCAGACTGCCTGCTCTTTCTCCCATGGAGCCACTGGGTGGGTTCAATTCAAATTTTTCCGTGAGCAGCCGAGTGCTTAACCTTTGTGCTACCAGGACTCCTTTTAATATAAACTGTGGACTCAGTGGTTAAGAGCTCAGCTACTAACCAAAAGGTTGGCAGTTCCAATCTACCATTTCTCTGTCTCTCTCTGTATTTCCTAAGCTGTTCCGTTATGGGATTATTTTTCTTTTTTCTCCCCCAGGAAACTCTGCTAAAAACAAAAACAACCCAAATATCCACATACTGACGTTGTTGAATCTTTCTCCAAACATGAAAAGCAATCTGAATCAGAGGAGGCTGTTGGCAGTGTTTATGAAATGCTAATTGGGTTCCAGGTGGCCGCTCAGCGAGGTAGGGCTAAAGGCCTCACATCCAAGGCTCCCAGGAGCAGGCCCTCAGACCCCTCCTGAGAGGATGGGGCCCACCCTCCCCAGCCTTGCGGACCAGGAGTGGGGAGGGGTGGCCTGGGGAGGGGTACTGGAGGGCCAAAGGAATGTCCACTCCATGCTTTTAAAAGGTAACCATCATTTAAAAATGCTTTCCCCACCTGAATTCTAAAGCAAGGTACCGTTCACAGACCAGTTAGGTGGTAATTTTCTCATTAGGGATTCGAGGCTGCATCGTAAGTGAAGGTGACCGGGAAGCAGACGAGCCGTGGGGGGGTGGGGGGTGGGGGGTGGCGTGGGGGTCGATGGCAGCTGCAGAAGGGGCCCTCAGGGGGCAGGCCTGCTGAGCATTATCCTCCTGGTAATTGGCGGCCCCGATGGGTCTAGGCTGGGCCCCTGTGGCAACAGCATTAATGATATCAGGCTTCCGGGCAAATGGTCGAGCCCGAGGCCTATGGCGGTGACCCAGTGACCTGAAAGCATTACTGGAAAATCCTATGATAATGAACTTCTCAGGGCATCTGAAGTGCAGCAGCATTTTACTGCAGTGAGTAAATTGCTGGAAATCGCAAGCTCATTGTCCAAGTCCTGGAAAAAGGGGACGGAGAGGCAAGTGATTAGGACGCTCCTGACCTGTGTCCTGCCAGCTACAGTCCTAACCCCTCTCTTTCACTGAATTGTCCCAGAGCCCTGTTATTAGTTCTGGTTGATGGACGAGAGCACAGAGGCACCAGGAGATTCAGTGGTGTGTGCACAGTCACGGGCAGAGCCAAGACTCTAATCTAGATGATCTGATGCTACAGCCTTAACTGCTATGGGGAGCCCTGGTGGCACAGTGGTTAAGAGCTCGGCTGCTAACCAAAAGTTTGGTGGTTCAAATCCACCATCCGCTCCTGGGAAACCCTATGGGGCAGTTCTGCTCTGTCCTCTAGGGTCCCCGTGAGTCCGAATTGACTCAACGGCAATAGGTTTGGTTTTTGGTTTAACCACTATGAAGTGCTGTTTCTTTGGAACAAGTTAGTCACTGAAAAGAAACTATTTGAATTCCAGTACGAAGGGAATTCACTCATTCATCCTCTCTCTCTCTCACACACACATCATTCCCACCTGTTCTCTTTTCAAACGCTTTGATCTTTTATCCATGTCGTTTTGGAGTTGGTCATGGTGTTGGCAGTTTTTGAACTTATCCAAAATCATTGCAAAGCGTTCAGCTGTAGATCAGATTTTTCTCCCCCTTACAATGCAAAAAGCCAGTAGTCGCCTTTTTTGTTAGGATGAGCCGTTGTTCCGTCACCTGGGGCAGTAGGAAATTCTGGTACTGGGTTGTTGGCTGAGGTCAGCTGGAACCCGAGGCAGTGCTGTTGCGGGGACCTTTTCTACACCCCATCATAGAGGCCTCTGCCTGCAAGACTCGTTCCTGGATCTCCCGGCCCTTTAACTGCACATGTGCACAGCTGGCCGGGGTGCAGGGCGTGTCCTTGGCAAAGATCACCCTTGGGGTGGGAAAGAACATACAGTGGTAAGGAGGTGGGCCTCAGCAACTCTTTCTCCAGCTTATTTTGATTTAGGGCAGGACTTTGAACCCGTTTGAAATCCTGCTGAGAAAGTGCATTTCTAGCAAGCTCCCTGCTGAGAATTTGCATTTCTAACAAGTTCTCAGGAAGGAATATTTAAGAATCCCCCGGGGACCTTATTAAAATGTGGACTCTGATTCAGTATATCTGGGGTGGAAATGGAATGAAGCTGTTGGAAGCCCAGATTTAAAAAGATCATGTAGTCATTTGTAGAGGAGCCCCAGTGGCATGACGAGTAAGCCCTTGGCTGCTAACCAAAAGATTGGCAGTTTGACCCCACCCAGAGGCTCTGTAGAAAAGACCTGGTGACCTGCTCCCATAACGAGTGTTGTTGTTGTTAGGTGCCGTCAAGTCATTTCCAACTCATAGAGACCCTATGTACAACAGAACGAAATACTGCCCAGTCCTGCGCCATGCTCCCGATCGTTGCTATGCTATGTAAAGGTTACAGCCTTGGAAAAACTCTGTCACTTGCGGTGGCTGTGATCGGAATCAATTTGACGGCATCCAACAACAACAAGTCAATTGTAACCTGTTTTGCCCAGCAAGCTCAAGGACCCATTCAAAGACTTACTCGTCTTTGCCCAAAGATTGTGAAGAAAGACAAATGAATTCCGTTGCTGACTGTGCTAAGTAGGAATGATTAGGGTCCCCTTGCATTCAGAGGGATGTAGAAGTAGAACCAAGAGTCACATCTCTTCTCCTCTCCCCAAAAAATCAAACCAGATCCATTGTTGTTGAGTCAATTCCAACTCATGGTAACCCTATTAGGACAGAGTAGAACTGCCCCATAGGGTTTCCAAGGAGTGCCTGGTGGATTCGAACTGCTAACCTTTTGGTTAGCAGCTGAGCGCTTAACCGCAACCTTCAAATGGCAACAGATGCTCACGGAGCTGAGCTCAAATGCCTAGGAAGTTGCTCAGAGCCCTGTGGGTTCTTGCACGACCTAGCTGTGAAGTTGTCTCTTCATGGTTCTGTTTGACTACTCCTTGTTCCCAAGCATGTTACAGTTCTTAGCGGTTATTATTCTTTGTTCTTCGGCGCCCCGACCAGCATGTTAAGTTCTTAGCGGTTATTATTCTTTGTCCTTTGGCGCCCGACCAGCATGTTAAGTTCTTAGCGGTTATTATTCTTTGTCCTTTGGCGCCCGACCAGCATGTTCAGTTCTTAGCGGTTATTATTCTCTGTTCTTCGGCGCCCCGACCAGCATGTTAAGTTCTTAGCGGTTATTATTCTCTGTCCTTTGGCGCCCCGACCAGCATGTTAAGTTCTTAGCGGTTATTATTATTTGTTCTTCGGCGCCCGACCAGCATGTTAAGTTCTTAGCGGTTATTATTCTCTGTCCTTTGGTGCCCTGGTTTCTTCAGGGTCTGTAAACTCAAATGTTGTAGTTAACTGCCATCAAGTCGGCCCCCACCTCACAGCCACTCCGTGCGCCACAGAAAGAAGTGCTACCTGGTCCTGCGTCATCCCCATGATCTCTTGGGGATCAGACCACTGTGATCCATAAGGCTTTTGTTGGCTGATTTTTGGAAGTCAATCACCAGGCCTTTCTTCCTAGCCTTAGTCTGGAAGCTCCACTGAAACCTGTTCAGCATCACAGCAACACACAGGCCTCCAGGGATGGGTGCATGGTGGCTGTGCATGAAATACATTGGCAGGGAATGGAACCCGAGTCTCCCGCACGGAAGGTGAGGATTTGACCAATGAACCTCCGCTGCTCCCGTACTCAGTATGCACTGGTTGAGTACACAAATGAGCCCAGTGTTTTCAATAAGAATTTAATTATCTACTGGGTGGAGGAGCTTGTGTGAGAAAGAAGTGCTCTCTGCCCTTGGGGAGCAAAAACCACTTGGAGAGCTCAGCACGCACCACCAGGCAGCAATGAGGATGCGCTAGAGAGAGCACTGGCCCACTCGGACTAGCTCAGTAAGGGCCAGCTTGCATGTGAGCTGTTCACGTGAACGACTCTTGTTACTGCTTCCTACAAGTTACGGTTGAGTCCCCCTACCGACTCGTGGCACCCCACGCGTGTCAGACCAGAACTGTGCTCCACAGTGTTTTCAATGGCCGTTTTTTCAGAAGTAGATCACCAGGCCTTCCTTCAGAGGTCTCTGGGTGGACTCAAACCTCCAACCTTTTGGTTGCAGCCGAGTGCGTTAACCATTTGCACCACCCAGGGACTCTGGAATCACTCACACAGGAAGCAAAATATGGACAGGGCTCACGGGGGCTGTCACTGGAAAGTCAGAATGCAGGCCTCTTTCTCCAGCTCTTAGGGGGAAATCGGCTCTCTGGTTTCTGTTTTTCTATAGTCATGTCCAAGGTAGCCCCCAGCCCTGCCACCGCACCGTGACCCCTTAGCCCGAGTGCCCGCTGTGCATTTACAGCAGCTTCTATGTGTAGTTAAAGCACATGACAGAGAGACCTGACTGATTCATTCCTAGTTCGATTAGCTGTGCCGGGTTTTAAACGGTTTGTTATAAACGTGGCACATTTAACAAGGTGGTAGGATGAGTATCGTTTGTCAATTCTGTGAGAGTAGCTCTGAGACCAGGTATTACTTATTTACAAATAAAGTGAAAGTGTTCATATCGATCCTGCGGGGATGGGAGGCTGAGGCCGTGTGGTCCTCCTGCCTTGCCTTCTTGTAGACCCCGCTGGACAATGTCATAGTGGGCAAAATGGTGAGTCCTAGAGGCAGAGAAGGGGTGAAGAGGAGGGGAGACCTGGGGTCTGGCAGAGATGAGGAAATGCAGAGATGAGGGTATAGGGCATGGGCAGTGCAAACGGCTAATGCACTCGGCTGCTATCCAAAAGGCTGGAAGCTTCAGGCCATGGACAGGTGGCTTGGAAGAAAGGCCTGGCAATCTGTTTCCAGAAATTCACCACTTAAAAATCCCATGGAGCACTGTTCAACTCTGACACACATGAGGGCATCATGAGTCGGGATCAACTTGACGGCAACTGGTTATAGGACATGGGTTAGACCGTGTAGCATCTGGATTATGAAAAGGAAACTTTGGACAGTTAATTGGAGACTAAATGCTGCTCCCTATTTCTGTGCTGACAAAAAGGTGACTTTTGTGTTCATGGCGTTGCACATTTGCACTCACAGTGGGAGTGCTCTGACCAGGAGCCGATTTCCTGTGAGGCCTGACCTACTCTCCCTGTGACACAGCTTCCCCACTCAGCAGCGGCCACGCATGCTTCCATTTGCTCTAAGTCATTCATTCGTTCACTCCATTCATTCATTCATTCCATGTTATTCATCCGTCCATTTGTTCCATGTAATTCATTCATTCATTCATTCCATGTCATTAATTCATTCCATGCTATTCATTCATTTGTTCCATGCCATCAATTCATTCATTCATTTGTTCCATGTCATTTATTCGTTCATTTTTTTCCCATTCATTCATTCATACAGTGTTTGTTGAGCAGGCTCTACATGCCAGGCACTGTGCTAACAACATGGGATAAGACGTGAACAAGTTCACTGTGGTTCCTTCCTTTTCTTGGTGTGTTGTCTCTGTGGCAGTCATGAGGAACCATCCCACCCTACAGTATTTGCAGTCACCAGCGTCTCGGTTATCCTGTATGGAGCACGCAATGACAATAGCAGTGAGTGTGACAACAGGGGCTAGCCTGGGTGGGGAATCGTGGATGTCACCAGGAGGAAAGGCCATCTGCAGAGGTATGAGGGATGAGTAGGAATTAACCTTGGGGGGATGGGGAAGAGGACCCCAGGCAGAGCACAGTGTGCAGGGGGCCTCGAGGAGGTGTTGGAGAAGGCCTGTAGGGCTGGAAGGCAGAGTGTGAGGGACAGAGGGAACCACATGACGGGTCTGGAGATGAGGCAGGGCTGTGTCACAAGCAGTAGTGAGGGATTTTGACTTTGTCCTAAGAGTAATGGGCAGTCTCTGAAGTCCTTTAAGGAGGAGAATGCAATGATCAGATCTCCGTTTTCAAAAAATCATTCTGCCTCCTAGGTAGAGAATAAATGAAAGGGTTAGCTAGCCGTAGTCACGTCAGCTCTGGCTCCTGACGACCCTGTGTCCCACAGAGCAAAATGCTGCCCAGCCCTGCGTCACCCTCACAATCACCAGCACGTTCAGTCCATCGCTGTGGTTATTGTGCCAAAATCCATCTCAGCGGGGACTCCCTCGCCCTTGCTGGCCCTCTACTTTACCAAACACGATGTCCTCCCCTGGCAATGGACCCCTCCTGGTGACGTGTCCAAAGCAAGTGAGCCAGACAACGTTCTGTTGTGAGCCATAGGCTTTTCATTGGATGATCTTCAGAAGTAGATCACCAGACCTTTCTTCCTGGTGTGTCTTAGTCTGGAAGCTCTGCTGACACCTGTCCACCGTGGGTGACCCTGCTGGTATTTGAAATATTAGTGGCATACCATCCAGCATTATAGCAACACACAAGCCCCTACAGCATGACACATTGACAGATTGTGGGGTTGCATATGGTTGTTAGTTGACATCAAGTCGATCCTGACTGATGGTGACTCCATGTGTGCAGAGTAGAACTGCGCTCCATAGGGTTTTCAAGGCTGTGACCGTCTGGAAGCAGATCACCAGGCCTTACTTCCCAGGTGCCTCCGGGTGGGCTTGAACCGCTGAGCTTTTGGTTAGTAGTTGAGTGTTTAATGATCTGTGCCACCTAGTTTGCATATTGTTGTTGTGTGAGTCGATTCCGACTCAGAGTGACCCTGCAGGACGGAGTAGAACTGCCCCGTACGGTTTCCAAGGCTGTAATCTTCGTGGGAGCAGATCACCAGATCTTTCTCCTAAGAGGCCGCTGGTGGTTTCGAACCGCTGACCTTTTGGTTAGCAGCCGAGCAGTAAAAAGCTTCATGTAAATTGCCACTCAGGCTCTCTGCTGCTCTTTCTCTGCCGTCTCTCCACACTCCCTTCTCTGCTTGTAGCTACCCCTTCCTTCCCTGTGAGCCCCTCCTTCCCTCTCCATCTCCCCCGTGCCTGCCTGTCTCGTGCTCCTCAGTCTCCTCAGCCATCTGTTTCCCGGCGCCTTGGCTGGGGGGCCCCTCGGAGGGCGTACGGCCAACTGGCAGATGACACTCCTGCAGGCTTCGCGGTGCTGGAAGGTGCGGCCAGCACTCCTCAGGGCTCCCACCGGCCCCTGCTGGCGTGCCAGTCTGCGTGCTAAACTCCTAGCTATGTGTGCCAGCCGGGCCAGCGCGGCAGGGCCAGGGATCTGCTCCACCACCAAATCCTCATCTCGGCAGACTCACCCCTCCTCTGGCACAGCGATCATAGCTTGCTCACCCAGCGGTGATTTCAATGTGTCACCCGTCACCGGCCTCACCTTTCAGCCATCGGCTTTGCAGAACGTGATGCCCACGCCCAGGTCACTTGTTTGAATCTCTTTCCCGGGTGGGTGACTTCTGTCTGTGCGGCACTGCTAAGTGTTCCGCCTACATCCCGCCAAAGGGAGAGGGGCGGGCCAGGATGTCGCCATCGATGTCAAGATTGTGACGACGTTCCTTAACCATCTGTCTTATCCAAAGCGACACAAAGAACGTGTGATGAGAGTCAAATAAAAGCAGATCCAGACTTAGTGAGGGGAAACGTTATTCCAACAGGGGGAGAGGGTGCATTGCGGTAGGGAGAACGCTCTGCCCGTAAGATGTGCAAACGTCTCAAGACTGAGACGAAAAGGGACTTCCTTTTCTAGGGAGGCGTGAACAAGGCCAGGAAGAATGGGTGTGGGGGCCTGGGATGGATGGAAGTGGAGGTGATTGGAGAGCTGATCAGATAATGTTTTTACCCTGAGATCAGCATATTCCCAGGGGGTTCGTTAAGGAGGGGTTGTTCTAGTCCACCAAGCGGTGCCTTGGAAGAAAGGCCTGGCAATCTGCTTCTGAAAAATCAACGACTGCAAATCCTATCAAGCACGGTTCTACTCTGACACACATGGGGTCGCCATGAGTTGGAGTCGACTCCACGGCAACTGGTTCCCTGGTTTAGTCCCATCACTATACCAAGATGGGGGAGGAGCACTGGGAAATTTAACCCCTGGTGGGAAACCTTCACAGAGCCCTGGTGGCACAGTAGTTAAGAGCTCGGCTGCTAACCAAAAGGTTGGCAGTTCGAATCCACCAGCTGCTCCTTGGAATCCCGATGGGGCAGTTCTACTCTGTCCCATAGGGCCACTATGAGTCAGAATCAACTCGAAGGCAATGGGTACGGGCAGCCTTCACACACCAACAACCCCACACTATGGAAGTGGGACCACAGATTTTAGGTGGACAGTTAGCTATCTCTGCCATATGTGAATACATAAGAAATTCTACCTCAAGTCTGTAGTGTGAAGATGTGTAGTTAGAGAAAGAATTATCAAGCTGGTGATTCATTTCCATGGACTGTTAGATCTTGGGGTCTCCCTCTAAAGTGTTGGCTAAGCTTGGTTTGTGAATGTGAAATGGGAGACTAAGTAAATGAAAATAATTAAAACACATATTTGTAAAAGTACGTGCACCTTTTTATTTATTTGTAGTCCTTTGGAATAAACCCTGACTACTACAGGAAGCTCCCGTTACTGAATTTACTAATGATTCTCTGCTCTTCTGCACTATTCAGCTTTGGGGCTGGGGATTTTGTTTCTCAGTTGTGGTGCTCTGATACCAATTGTTAATTATGAGCAAAGCATGCATGAAGGATGATCTTCGATTCAGCAGAGATAATGTATTTCTTCACAGAAGCCAGGATTTCTCCCGGGTTCAAATATGGAAACAGATTTAAACAGTTTTTTTTTTCTTTTAAAAGGTACTATATCACACGGGGAAACCCTGGTGGCGCAGTGGTTAAGAGCTACGGCTGCTAACCAAAAGGTCAGCAGTTCAAATCCACCAGACGCTGCTTGGAAGCCTTATGGGGCAGTTCTACTCTGTCCTATAGGGTCGCTATGAGTCGGAATCGACTCCACGGCAATGAGTTGTTTTTTTTTTTTAATATCACATGGCAGGGGCCCCGGTGGTGCAGTGGTTAAGTGCTTGTATGCTAACTTCAAGGTCAGTGGTTCAAACTCACCAGCAGCTCCGAGGGAGAAAGACCTAGCTACCTGCTCTTGTAAAGATTCACCTGTTGCTATTGAGTTGATTCCGACTCACAGCGACCTCACAGGACAGAGTAGAACTGCCCCACAGGGTTTCCAAGGCGGTAAATCTTTATGGAAGCAGACGGCCACATCTTTCTCTCACCGAGTGGCAGGTTTGCAGCCGAGCACTTAACCACTGTGCCACCAGGGCTCCTTCCATAAAGATTACAGCCTAGGAAACCCTATGAGGCAGCTCTACTCTGTGATATAAGGTCCCTATGAGTTTGGAATCAGCTTGTCATCACCCAACAACAACAATAACAGTATCATGTGGCATAAACATGGTGAAAATGGCCTCCCTCCCACATCAACCTCCCCCTGGACCAGGGTTTCCCAACCTCGGCGCTGTTGACCTTTTGACCTGGATGGTTTTTTGTGGTGGGGGCTGAGCTGTTCATTGTAAGATGCTGAGAAGCACCTCTGACCTCTACCCACCAGATGCCAGTAGCATCTCATCTCCACCCCACCCCCACCACTGTGACAACCCAAAATGTCTCCACTGGTGCCAACTGCTATTGAGTCGATTCTAGCTTGTGGTGACACCATGTGTATCAAAGCAGAACTGAGCTTGTGAAATGGCGGCTGGGGCGTCTGACCTCCTCTAACTTCAGGAGGGCGAAGAGAGAAAATCACTGTCAACACGACACAGATTCCTATGAGGAGGAGGTCAGACATACCTCCTCTTTCCAACCTTTTTACCATTTCTGACACCAGCTGTCCCTCCCACGGCACTCCCTACTTCTCTGCTGCGTTCGGTAATTCGTTGCAATGGCCACACAGAACTCACAGAAAATACTCATGATTATGGGGTTTATTAGGAAAGTTGTTATTAGGTGCCATCAAGTCGGTTCTGGCTCATAGCAGAACAGGAGGAAACACTGCCCGGTCCTGTGCCATCCTCACAATCGTTGCTGTGTTTGAGCCCGTTGTTGCAGCCACTGTGTCAATCCATCTCGTTGCGGGTCTTCCTCTTTTTCTCTGACCCTCTACTTTACCAGGCATGATGTCCTTCTCCAGGGACTGGTCCCTCCAGATAACATGTCCAAAGTATGTGAGACAAAGTCTTGTCATCCTTGCTTCTAAGGAGCATTCTGGCTATACTTCTTCCAAGACAGATTTGTTTGTTCTTCCGGCAGTTCATGGTATATTCAACATTCTTCACCAACACCGCAATTCAAAGGCGTCAATTCTTCTTCAGGCTTCCTTGTTCATTGTCCAGCTATCACATGCATATGAGGTGACTGAAAACACCACGACTTGGGTTAGGTGCACCTTAGTCTTCAGGGTGATACCTTTGCTTTTCAACACTTGAAAGAGGTCTTTTGCAGCAGATTTGCCCAATGCAATATGTCATTTGATTTCTTGACTGCTGCTTCCATGGGTGTTGATTGAAGATCAGAGTAAAACAAAATCCTTGACAACTTCAATATTTTCTCCGTTTATCATGATGTTGCTTATTGGTCCAGTTGTGGGGATTTTTGTAACAGGTTACAATTTGGGATCAGGAACAACTCAGGATACAGTTCTTTGATCAGGATAGCTTCTCAGCCGTGCCCACAGGCAGGCCTCTTTCTGGCCCTCGGCCCCTCAGCCCCTTGGCTCGGCCTCTGCCCTGCTCGGGCAAGTGTTACAGAGCTCTTTAGCTCTGCCATTGAGTGCCTGGGGACACCCCACTCTCCCAGCAATCCTTAGCCTGAAGGCACTTAGCTTTTTCACTGTGTAGGTCGGCAAGCCTAGCTCTGTCGACTAGTGGCCAGAGGCACGATACTCCACCAGGAGGTGTTCTACCCAAAGGTGCTATGCTCTCTCGCTCTGTGGGTCAGCACACCTGCTATAACTGCCTTACTCCACGGGCTGGGAAGCCCACTGCGCTGTCTTGCAGCAGTTTTCCAGTTCTGCTGCCACCATTTCTCACTGTCTGGCACCCTCTCTGGTGTTACAGCTCTCTCTCTGTATCTCCTGGGTCTAGGAGGTTCTCAGCGCAGGGACCCCGGGTCCAAAGAATGCGCTCTGCTCCCATCTCTTCTTCTTCTTTTCAATTTTATTATGTTTTAGATGAAAGTGTACAGTGAAAATTAGTTTCTCATTCAAAAATTTATACACAAATTATTCTGTGACATTGGTTGCAATCCCTGCAATGTGTTGGTACTCTTCCCTTTTCCCTTTCCATCATAGGTTCCCTGTGTCCATTCGTCCAGTTTTCCTGTCCCTTCCTGCCTTCTCGTCTTTGCTTTTGGGCAGATGTTGCCCATTTAGTCTTGTATACTTGACTGAACTAAGAAGCACGTTCCTCATGCGTGTTATTGTTGATTTTATAGGCCTATCTGATCTTTGGGTGAAAGGTGGACTTTGGGAGTGGCTTCAGTTCTGAGTTAGTAGGGTGTCTGGGAACCATAGTCTCGGGGGTTCCTCCAGTCTCTGTCAGACCAGTAGGTCTAGTCTTTTTTTGTGAATTTGAATTTTGTTCTACGTTTTTCTCCTGCTCTGTCTGGGACCCTCTATTGTGATCCCTGTGAGAGCGATTGGTGGTGGTAGCCGGGCACTATCTAGTTCTTCTGGGCTCAGGCTGGTGGAGGCTGTAGTTCATGTGGGCCTTTAGTCCTTTGGACTCGTATTTCCTTGTGTCTTTGCCGTTTCCTCTTGGTGGTAGTGAGGTCCCCCCTCTGCTCTGGGATTGGCTCTCTTTTAAGCCTAGTGGGATGGCAAAATTGACCAATCCCCTCATTAGGGTTCCATACACCTTATTTACATGGTTCCACCCCCACAGAGGTTCCATGCACCTTATTTGCATTATTAGCAAGCTGTCCAATCCCCTTGGTGGACCTCAAGCACCTTATTTGCATAGTTATACCCAATCACTGTGTGAGAGTTACAAGAACATGCAGGGCTATAAAAGACATATTAAGTAATTCACTGCACCGCAGACCTCCGTAGGGTTTTCAGTAGCTAATTATTCAGAAGTAAATTGCCAAGCCTTTCTTCCAAGGCACCTCTGGTGGGCTCAAACTGCCAACCTTTTGGTTAGTAGCCGAGTGCTTGACCTTTTGCACCCGCAGGCCAAATGTCCCCTGTGGGGCAGAATCACACTCTCCCCACCCTCATTGAGACCCACTACCCCAGAAGTCACCACTGATGCCAGTTTCTTGTGCTTTACTTGAAAGAGAGAGCCTGTGTCTATGCATTTGTGTGTGTGCACATACATCACTTTAAAAAAACACCAACGCTCTTTTACCCTACACACCATTCTGTACCTTCTTTTTCCGTTAATGATACATCTTAGGACTCATTCCTTAGCAGCACATACAGATGTGCCTTATATTGTTCTACTAACCAGGTGCCATTGAGTCAGTTCTGACTTATGGTGACCTCATGTGTGTCAGAGTAGAACTGGGATCCCTACTTCCTAAAGACCACAGCCATTGAAAACTCTATGGGGTGCAGTTCTACTCTGACACGCATGAGGTCACCATGAGTTGGGATCAGCTCAATGGCAACTAGTTTTATGTTGTACCGACAGATGTGGTTCTTTCTAAACTTTTGAGGGTAAACAAAGCCAGAATAAACATGATTTCATGCTTTAGGACAAATTCCTGGAAGTGGAGTTGTAGGGTCAAAGGATATTTGCATCTTTTGTCTTGGGAGATATTTACAAATTCCTGCTCAGAGAGATCGGACTGGTTTACTCTCCTTCAAGCGCGTACGAGGGCCCCTTTGTCCATATCTAATGCATTGTCACACTTACCGATCCTTACCTGTTCCTCAGTGAACACCTGGACTTTCATGTCACGGTTGTATTTCTTTTATTTTGAAAGAAGTTGGGCGTCTCTTTTCATATGTTTAAGAGCCATTTATATTTATTTTTCAGAAAACATGGATTTTTGGAAGGGGAAGCATTCAAAAATTATTTTGGTGTTGTAAGAATACATATAACCAAAAAAAATTTGGCCTTTCAACAATTTTTCCATATACAATTCAGTGACATTACGTTCATCAGGTTGGTCGACCATCACCGCTATCCATTTCCACGTTTTTCCATCACTCTTAACAGAAGCTCGGTCCTGTTTGGGCAGTGACTCCTTCTCCCCTTCCTCCCATCTCTGGTAATTGCTAACACATTTATTTTTATAGTGAGTTTATTTATTTTTACATAAGGACTTGTGTTTTAAACTACAACATACCTAAAGAAAAAGGTACACATCAGAAGCATGTAACTTGATGAATTTCTACAAAGCAAATATGCCTTTGTCAACACCATCCTGAATAAGAACCAGAACCTGTTCACCTCTCAAAGACCTTCCCATGTCCCTGCCAGTAAGTCCTCCCAAGGGTAACTGCCACTCTGACTTCCGACATCATAGATTAATTTTCTTGTGAAGATGTGAATTTTTAAAAAAGTGATAGATTATTTCTCTAAGAGGAAAAAGGCTGTTTCCAATGAATTAATGAGTTATGGGTTACGGAAGGGGCATCCTGTCCTTTGGACAAACGAGTGCCCTAGACCTAATCTCAAGGGGCTGGTGGTCATTTTTCATACCCGGTCCTTTATTGTATAAAGGCGCATCAGTCACAGGAGTTAAACCAGAGTCCCAGCTTTCCTGATGACAGATGCACCATGTACTCACTGCTGAATAGGCAGGTGTTGCGTAGTTTACATTACTTAAAAAACCAAACAAAACAATTCATCATTCTCCTATATTTGTGCTTGGGCTGATGGGGCGGTGCCCACTGTAGGACAGGCACGGAGCAAGTGCTCAATAAACATGTCGTGGAGAGAGTTAAAGACAGGAACGTGAGGTTTGGTGTAAAAAGGTGAGATCCAAGGGAGGACACACAGGAATACTGACCGTCTTGCCCCAGTGCCTTGAGCTCTGAATACCTTCTCATCGTTTGCCAGGACTCTTCCTTCTAAACTGCAAGAGCTGCACAGCTTCTGACAGTGCTTAAGTCACTGCTAAGTTTTTTTCTGTTCTCTCTGGCAGAAACCAATATGGCAGATACAACTCTCAAACGGCAGTTTCAGGGGGTAGCTGCGAGGGTTCGATGTGGACCATCAGACTTACTGAGGGGTTGAGGAGCAGGGAGGTGCGGTTTCCAGGGAGGGAAGCGAGGGATGGGAAGGAGGCAGATGAGGTCTGGGGCAAAGGCAGCTGTCTGGTTTATGGCTCTCTGTTGGCAAAGGGAGATCCCTGCGTGGTGCAAATGGTTTGTGATCAACTGCTAACCAAAAGGGTGGTGGTTTGAACCCATCCAGTGGCAATCTGCTTCCGTAAAGATTACAGCCAAGAAAACCCTGTGGAGCTCGGTTCTGCCCTGTAATGCATGGGGTTGCGATGAATCAGAATGGACTCCACAGCAATGGGTTTGTTTTCTTTGTTTGGTTGGAAAAAACGGACACATTCCAACACGGAACACGCTTGAGAATATGGTGCCGGGTGAAGTCAGTCAGTCACAAAAGGACAAACATCAGACGATCTCACTTATGCGAAATGTCTAAGAATAGGCAAATGTATTGAGATAAAAGTTCATTAGGGAGAACCAGGGGCAGGCGGGAGGGAGGGGGAAGGAGACTTGTGTAGGGGACCCTGAGCTTCTTTAAAGACGGTGATGTAATTGGGGAAGACAGAAGGGTGATGGTTGCACAACATGATGGGCACAATTAATGTCACTGAGCTGCACATGTGAAGAACCTGGCAGGTCCCTGGCCATGCAAATGGTTTGCAACAGGCTACTAACCTAAAGGTTGACAGTTGAAACCCACGCAGCGGCAAGATTGTTGAAACGGCAAATGTTTTGTTACATCTATATTTATCACAATAAAAAAAGAAGGAGGTGCTGCTTCAGTGCAGAAGGGCAGAGTGGCACATGAGGGGCGGATGTGACAATGGGCCCCAGGGAGCTAGGGGGCGAGCACAGTGGAAGACCCCACACTGGATACACACACAGGGGTGAGAGAAGCAAACAGGGAGGAGGGAGGCTCACCTGGCTTGGGCGAGGTGCTCCGCAGAGCGGGATTCCTCAGACGGAGGGGGCGGGTCTGAGATCCGCCTTGTATGGAAGCATTGGCTGGGAGGTGCTGTCGATCGGACTCATGGCGACCCGGTGTACACCTGAACCGAAACCTTGCTGGGTCCTGCACCGTCTTCATGAATGTTGGTGTGTTTGAGTCCACTGCTATGGCCATTTTGTCAATCTATCTCATAGAGGGTTTCCCTCATTTTTGCTGACCCTCCACTTTACCAACCATGATGTCCTTGCCTTAGCAACTGATCTTTCCTGATGACGTGTCCAAAGTAAGTGAGCTGAAGTCTTGTCGTCCTTGCTTCTAAAGAGCATTCTGGTTGTATTTCCTCCAGGACTGATTTGTTTGTTCTCCTGGCAGTCCGTGGTATATTTAATATTCTTTACCAACACCACAATTCGAATGGATCAACTCCTCCTCCATCTTTTTCACTGCCCAGCATTTGCACGCATATGAGGAGACTGTAAAGACCGTGGCTTGGGTCAGGTGCACCTTACTCATCAAAGTGACATCTTTGCTTTTTAACACTTTGAAAAGGCTGTTTGCCACAGATTTGTCCAGTGCAATACGCCATTTGATCCCTTTCCTTTTATTATTTAGGGGGAAGTTTACAGAGCAAATTAGTTTCCCTTCAATAGTTTGTACTTAAGTGTTTCATGACCTTGGTTTCATTCCCCACAATGTGTTAGCACTCTCCCCATTTCTGCCCTGCTCTCCCCATTTTAAGGAGCCCTGGTGGTGCAGCGGCTATAGTGCTCAGCTGCTAACTGAAAGGTTTGCGGTTTGAACCCATCAGCCTCTCTGAGGGAGAAAGATGTGACAGTCTGCCTCCGTACCATAAAGATTGCAGCCCTGGAAACCCTATGGGGTAGTTCTACTTTGTCGTATAGGGTGGCTGTGAGTTGGCATTAACTCGACAGCAGTGGTTTTTTTTTTTTTAGTGGGTTTTCCCCATTTTCTTTCATCCTGGTTTTCTACCCCTTGCTGCCTTCTCATCTTTGCTTTTGGGAAGATAATGCCATGACCGATTGTTCTAAGGAGTATGTTTTTTTCGGGTATTATTGTTTATCTCATGTCCTTGTCTCTTTGGCTGGGAGGTGGGCTCTGGAAATGGCTTTCTTTTCAGGTCAGAAGGGCCATAGTCTAAAGTCATTTGGTTTCTTGATTGCTGCCTCCATGGATGTTGATGGTTGATCCAAGCAGAATTCAGTTTCGTCTTCATTTACCACGATCAGGCACTGATGACTCTTAAATTCCCAGTGGGAGCTGTTCCTTTGGGGAATCTCATGCCTCTTGTCTGATACAGGCTGCCCTATTCCTTGGGGGCTTCTGTTGTTTCCCGAGGGCAGCACAAACCCCTACTTGAGAAGAAGGAAGTGACTTGAAATCACCTCTTAAGGAATAAAGGTCAGTGGGAAGGAGAAAAGGCAAAGGTCACAAAGTGTTGCTTTAAATGCCCTGATAAGGCCTGCAAACACCTTGTGTTTCCAATTTTGAATTCGTTGCCAATGTTAGCAATCGAAAGCACACACATTTTATGTAACATTCCAGACTGCTGACAGTTTTCTAGAAAAAAAAATCAGAGGCTCTGGCAATACTGGTCCTGTTCTGTAGGACCATCATCAGCTTGTTCTCACAGCAGCTGTTCTCCAATTTGCCACAGCCCCCACCTGCCTGTTTCTCTCATCCTGTTTCCTGCTCGGCCTCCTAAGTTTTGACCCCTGGCTAAGGGTTGCTATGAGTCAGAACTGACTCTGTGGCAGTGTTTTTTTTTTTTTTGCCTTAGAGTTTGCTGTTAAAGCTGTTGAGTTCATGCCCTGTCAGCTCCGTTTGCGATTTGGGCGAACCATTTAACCTCCTTTTGCTTCCATTTCTCATCCGCCAAAGGAGATGCTGCAATCCTGTTATGGGGGTTGCCATGGCCTGGATGGATTGGAAAATGCTTGGAAAAATTAAACCTGCTTCATGAGATTGAAGGGTTGGCTGCTCCAAATTATGGGGCATGAGTTCAACTCCACCACCAATCCAAGGGTGGTGTTTAGCCACCCTCGTACTTGCTGATGGAAACGATTTCTCATTTTCATAAACAATCCTGCCAAGCAAGTGATTTAATTGACTTAATGAGTCTTATGGTGAGACTCAGACCTGGCCAAGAGCATGCATCTATTTCCATGCCCATCGATGGAAATTTCCTTAGAATTAGGGAAGAGGGTGTGCCTTTATCTGGTCTCCGCGTACAAGGTGGTCTCTTGTATTTCTCAGGACCCAGGACGCAGCGCTGAACTCTTCGTGGCTGTAACTGGTGACAGGAGTGGACCCTCCCAAGGGGAAACGCTGACCTCTCCCTGCCCAGACACCATTTGGGAGGGAGCCTGGTGATCTTGTATCCACTGGTCCCAGCTGAGCTGTAGCGTGGGCTCAGGGCTGCTGTAGCTGCAGCTACAGTGCTGGCCTATAAATATTTAAATGGCAGTTCAGCTTTCCAACCATGCACGTCAGTGGCAAAGATCAAGCTTTTTGACCTTTTGTCAGTTTACTCAGCAAAATATAATTCCCTCGGTCTCCTTTTTGAAAAAACACTGTTGTCTCTTTTTCATGATTGAAATGGCTGTTTCCCCCCCAAACACAGAGGAGAGAATATGTAAGAGTTTTTGCATCTGTTGTAAATGTATAAATGCAAATAATAACATTCACATCCTTGACCACAGAGGCTGGGCATGTTTTTTGTCTCAGATCCACACATGGAACCATCTGGGGGTTGGACTTTGTACAGTTTCCTTTCTGAAAGGGGGAAGTGAGTGGCTACTCTCTCCTCTGTGTCTCTTGAGCCTCTCGTGGATTCTGTCTGTCTTCAAATCTGCTTCTTTATTTTCTCTAGCACAGGCTCACTCTCCAATACTCTCATTTTCTGTGTTCTTGTAGCTTCTGCTCACACAGGCCTTTCTGACTTTGTTCTCCTTTAATGGACTTTTCACCCTTGTTCCCTAATCCTAACTTGCTGCAGGTCTCTTGGTCTCCCAGGAAAAATTTCTGAGGCGGAGAATCTGGTTTTTGAAATTGTTTGTACTTTGTTGCTGTTATTGAGAATATACGTAGCACAACATACACCAATTCAACAGTTTAGTGACACTGATTCCATTCTTCAAGTTTTGCAACCATTTTCACCCTCCTTTTCTTTCTTCCTTTTTTTTTACTGTGAATTTTTAAAAAATAATATTTTATTGTGTTTTAGGTGAAAGTTAACACAGCAAATTAGGTTCCCCTTTAACCATTTTTATATAGATTGTTCCGTGTCATTGGTCACAGTTTTCACAATGTGTCAGCGTTCTCATTATTTCCATTCTGTTTGTTCCCTTTCCATTGCTCTAGCCTCCCTTCCCCTCCTTGCCTTCTCATCTTTGCTTTTGGGTAAGTGTTGACCGTTTGGTCTCGTATAGGTGATTGTTTAAGGGAGCACATTACTCACGGATGATACTGTTTATTTCATAAGCCAATCTATTATTTGGCTGAAAGGAGACCTGCAGAAATAGTTTCAGTGCCAAGTTCAAAGGGTATCTTAGAGCAACAGTCTTGGGGGTTCCTCTAGTTGCTATCGGTCCAGAAGGTCTGGACTTTTTAAGGAATTTAAGTATTGTTCTACATTTTTCTCCCATTCTGTCTGGAACCTTCTCTTGTGTCTCTGGTCAGAACAGTCGGTGGTGGTAGCTAGGCACCATCTAGTTCTTCTGGTCTCAGATTCTGGCCTCTGGTTTGTGAGGCTATTAGTCTCGTGGACTAGTTTCTTCTTTGACTCTTTGATTTTCTTCATTCTTTTGCTCCATACAAGTAGAGACCAATAGTTGTATCTTAGATGGCTGCTCACAAGCTTTTAAGACTCCAGATGCTACTCATCAAACTTGGATGAAGAACATTATCTTTGTGAATTGACTAAGCTGTCCCCCAAGACTATGATCCTAAGGCTTTTAACCTAGTAAGCCAATCCCCCGAGTTGTTTGGATATGTCAAGGAAGCCTCCGTCACTTTTTCCCCTAGTAGGTTGGTATATATGTGGGTATGTATGCAGCACACACAAACGTGTGTATACATATGCCTACAGAAACACCTGTAAGTGCACGTGCATTTACAGTATTTTTGCCAGCAACGCACCCGTGTAAATAATATGTGCACTGCGCGCCTAGGAAAACAACATGTGGGGGTTGCGCGGTTGGCTTGGCAAAAAATGTTGAACATGTGTGCTATTTGTGTAAAAATACGGTACTCGCATACGGCTTCCTATACACATATATGCATCCATATCTACCTATGTAAGCACACACATATTTTTTGGTTGTTTTTACTGTTGTTGCAACATTATGTGTTATGGCATTTACTGAAATTGTCCCTTTTTCTTGTGTACTTCTTGGTGTCTTCATTTACCTCGGGAAGTTGTGCTGACTTCACCCATATTGGGGATTGCCTTTCCCGTTACCAAAAGTAACAAGTGTCTACTATCTAGGAAGTGATTCTGCCTCCATCTCTCGTGCTTGGTAACCATCAAAGACCTTCGCTTTGTGTGTATCTGTTCTTGACTGTTTATAATAGTGCAACCATACAATATTTGTCTTCTTGTGATTGAGTCGTTTCACTCAGCAGAATGTCCTCCAGGTTCATCCATGTTATAAGATGTTTCAAGGACTCCTCATTATTCTCTACGGCTGTGTAGGATTCCATTGTATGTATGTACCACAATTTGTTTATCCATTCATTCGTTGATGGGCACTTAGGTTGTTTCTGTCTTTTTGCTGTTTCTCCCCCTCCTTTTCTGAGTTGTTACTCCCCTGTTAACATAAATTCACTGCCCCCTAAGGTTTCTATCAAATATTTCCAGTTGCTGTTGTAAATTTGATCCCAGATAGATAGTTCTTAAAAAGGCTTAATGCTCAAGGTAGACATCTTTCGCTAGCTAAGCTAAACTATCATTTGGTTTTAAGAAGACATCAGGGGATATTTTTGGTTTAAAGATTATCTCAGGGCAATAGTTGCAGGGGTTTATCCAACCTTCATGGCTCCAGAAGTCTGGAGTTCATAAAACTGTAAAATTCTGTTCTGCATTTTCCCCCTTTTGATCAAGATTCTGCTACAGAATATTTGATCAAAATGATCAGTAACGGTAGCCAGGCACCATCCAGTTCTTCTGGTCTCATGGCAAAGGAGGCAGTTATTCATGGAAGCAATTAGTCATACATTCCATATCCTCCTCCTATTCCTGATGCTCGTTCTTCCTCTCTTGCTCCAGGTAAATAGAAACTAATAGTCGTGCCTCAGATGGCAGCTTGCAAGCTTTTAAGACTCCAGGCACTACACAAGGAACTAGGAGGTAGAACAGAAGTACTAAACATGCTATTAGGCCAATTAGCTGGGATGTCCCAAGTAACAGTGATCCTAAACCTCCAAACCAAGGAACCAAATAAATCCCATGAGGTTTTTGGTTGTTCATAAGCAACCTCAACAGCTACTCTTTTTTTTTTTTGTCGTTGTTGTAAGTATATCTGTCACACAACTTCTGCCAATTCAACTTTTTCAGGTGTACAACTTATTGACAACAGCTACAAGAATTGGCTGTGCAACTGTAAAAACACTGTGGGGCCATCGTCTGACTTTCTCTAACTTCACAAGGGGGAAGGAGAATCAAGATCACCAGCCCAAGGCTGCTTCCTATGAGGCGGAGGTCACACATGCCTCCTCTCTCTGCCGTCTTTACCAATTCTGACACTGTCCCTCCCACAGTGCTTTCTACTTCTCTGCTGGGTTCGATAATTCATTGCAATGGCCACATAGGACTCACAGACCATACTGACGATTATGGGGTTTATTAGGGAAGTAACAGTTACAATGCAGGCTCAGAAACACTCAGGATACAGTTCTTCCATCAGGACTGCCTCTCCCTAGCTGTGCTCGTAGGTACGCCTCTCCCTGGCCCTCAGTCTCTGCCCAAAGGCACTCAGCTTTCTCTCTCAGTGGGCTGGGAAGCCCACCACACCGTCTCCTGCTTGCCAGGTCTGTGCTGCTGCTTCTTGCTGCCTTACAACTTGCTCTCTCTCTCTCGGTCTTCTGGTTCCAGGAGCTTCTTAGCGCAGGGATCCTGGGTCCACAGGATGCACGCGCTCTTCTTCCTTGGTGGTGGTGTATCGGGCTCCTACTGACAGGAAGGGCCTGGGGGTGCCTCTATCTCCATGACCAGCCTCACCTGTTGGGTCCCCACGTGATTCCTGGATTCCAGCCTCTCCGTGTAGTTCGTTGCTCCCTTAGTGTTGTGGAATTCCTTCTGTGTGTTTTCTCATGAGCTTCTCTGTCTGTCTTGAACCACTTCCCTGCCAACTCCAAGCTGCAGCTCGGATAAAGCAACTATAGAGGAGATGAAGAACAGCTGAAGGAACTCTGATAGCGCAGTGTTTAATGCGCTCAGCTGCAAACCCAAAGGTCTGTGGTTCGAACCCACCAGCCACTCAATGGGAGAAAGCTGTGGCAGTCTGCTTCCGTAAAGATGACAACCTTGGAAACCCTATGGGGCAGTTCTACTCTGTTCTATAGGGTCGCTGTGTTGGAATCGACTCGACAGCAACGGGGTTGGTTTGGTGGTTTGGAAGAATAGCTGACAACATATTGTGTGTGTGTGTGTGAGTGAACTCTGACGCCTCTTCTTCCCACCTACATGACTGTGAAGAAGTAACTCAACCTCCCTGTTACTCAGTTCTCTCATCTATACAATGGGAATGATGCCAGTATCTACTTGTTAGGGGAGTGGTGAGCCACGTAAAATTCTCAGGAACCTGCCTGGCCCATGGGAGGAACTCTTTTCCATCACTGCATGGCAGCTCTATTTATAGTCCTTGCTCTTCACTCTCACAACTGGCTTTTTAAACCCTTTCCTAAGAACCTCAAGATCCCCTCGGGCAGCTGGGATGGCCGGCTTGTCTCTCTCACAGGTACCTCATATTATGGATTGACCTGTGTCCCCCAAAAGATACCTGCAAGTCCTAACTGAAGGTCTGTGAACATGACCTTGTTTGGAACTAGGGTCTTTGGACATGTTACCAGCTAACATGGTCATACTGGGGTAGGGTGTACCCTAATCCCACCTGACTTGTGTCCTTATAGAAGAGGAGAAGAAACGTGGAGAGAGGCAGAGAGAGGGAGGATGCCATGTGACCCTGCAGCTGAAGCCGAGGATGCCTGGAGCTACCGGAAGCTGGGAGAGACAGCAATCAACACTGCTGACACCCTGGTCTCAGCCTCCAGAGCTGTGAGAGAATAAATTTCTGTTGCTCAAAGCCATCTACCTACCAACCAACCAACCAGTTGCCATTAAGTTGACTCCAACTCACGGCGACCCCACGTGTGTCAGAGTAGAACTGTGCTCCATAGTGTTTTCAAGGCTGATTTTTCAGAAGTAGATCACCAGGCCTTTCTTCTGAGTCATCTCTGGGTGGACTCAAACCTCCAACCTTTCGGTTAGTAGCCAACTCCTTAATCATTTGCAATACCAAGGGGCACCTTAAAGCCACCTGCTTTGTGGTGTTCTGTTCTGGCATCTGTAGGAAACCAAGGCATGTTGTAAGGCATCTGGTCCATGGGCGCTCCTGAGGACCTGCCTGCATTGGGAAGCTTAGCTTCACTGCACAGTGAAACGGGCTGATTTGTGTGGTAGGCACAGTGCCCACCATTGCCTCCAAAGAGCATCACTGGCCCCCGTCCCTTTGGGCGCTGAGGCACAGGTAAGAGACCAGAGCCTGAGCCGGAGTCCCCAGCGAGGTGCTCTAAGGCGTTCTCAGTCTGCCTTAGCACCCTTTCTTTCTATGACATTTACAGAGCAGTTTTTTTTTGAAAACCAGGCTGGGTAAATTCTTGCAGGAGAAAATGCTGCTTGTAATCTCTTTGACATTTTCCTCCGAGGCCAGAAGGCTTGCATTTATTACCGGTGATTTTCCTTTCGGGCACAGGCTCAATTTACATCCTAGAAGCAGTGCGCATTTTGAAAGAAACCCCTCTGCCCTGTCATTCCCCCTGAGCAGTTAAGCAAACAACTCACACCTTCCTTTGTTGACTCAGTTGACGAGAAGGGGTCTTCAGACAAGGAGACTGAAGCCAGGCCTCCCTGGGCGAAGGATGGAGGTCAGTGTTTATAGGGGCTGCAAGGTTTTCAGAAGCTTCCATTATGGGCTTCAAACGCCGAGACAGAGAGACTCTCTCTGGGCATATTGGCTTGGGTGAGTTTCTGGGGTGGTGGGGGCGCAGAGGCCCCCAGGGCCGGGCAGGCCCCCTGCCACCAGGTCATGCAGTGTGGTAAGGCTTCCCTCATTTGAGCCCCCGAGAAGGGAGGCAGTGTGCTGTGAGATGCTTCTGTGTCCCCGGTGGTGGCAATGAGCCGAGGGCTGCATGGAGTAGAACTCACACAGATGTGCTGTTAAAGCTGTTCTAGTTAGAGGCCCAGACGCGAGCCGGTAGCTCGTGCTAAAGATGCCCCAGTGAGACCCTGGAGGCTTTTAAGAATGGAAGAGGCAGCTGGGTGTGAACACACAGCGTGTGAGGAGCAGAAACACCCACTTTGGGGCTGTGTGCCAGCTACCCACCGCGGGGGTGTCCCTTGGCGTTGGAGCTCAGGAGCAGATTCCATGGTGCGCGTAAGCTGCCTCTGTTGCCGGCAAGCCCTCCGGAGACCCCCCGTCAGGGAGTCAGATCACTGGAGGGCGAGCCCACATCTGGTGGGTGAGTCCTCACGGTGGTTTCTTCAGTGTCAGTGATGTGCTCCACACGCCCACCACGTCCTCCCCGAGTCCTGGATTGACGGGGTTTGTTTCATCTCTGACTCACAGACAGGGCATGAGCTGAGATTTTCCAGGGCAGATGGGGAGAGGGGATTCAGGGTAGATTCTCCCCCCGGGTCTCAGGGGTCTGAAGTTTCGCCTGTCCTATTACTGCCGTTGCGTGAGTAACTGAGTATTCCCAGGGTCTCCGGCCTTCTTCTGGAGAAAGACCTCGTTGATGTTAGTTACCGTCGAGTTGGCTGTGACTTATGGTGACCCCATGCACAACAGAACGAAACTTTGTCCGGTCCTGTGCCATCTTCACGATCGCTGGTCTGCTCGAGTCCACTGTAGTGGTCACTGTGTATTATGAGTGCCTTCCAACCTGGGGGGCTCATCTTCCAGCAGTACGTTGGGCCATGTTCTGTTGTGATCCATAGGGTTTTCATTGGCTGATTTTTGGAAGTAGATCTCCAGGACTTTCTTCCTAGTCTGTCTTAGTCTGGAAGTTCTGTTGAAATCTGTCCACCATGGGTGACCCTGCTGGTGTTTAAAACACTGGTGGCATAGCTTCCAGCATCACAGCAACATGCAAGCCACCACAGTACAACAAGCTGACAGGCAGGTGGTGGAGACAGGCCGAAGACTCTCCCATTTAAGGTCTTGTCTTGGCCAAGCTTCTGAGTAGGGGGTAGGGGGATCAACTGTCCCGAATTTTCCAGGATTGAGGGGACTCCCAGGATGGGGGGCTGTCAGTACTAAAACTGGAAAAGTCCAGAGTATACCAGGAGTTGGTCACCTTAGTAAGCAGTGTCCTCTATTTGGGGGTCTCCTCCACTGCCCACAGTATATCTCCATGGAAGAAATAGCTAGGTGTTCACCAAAGATTTTTTCCCAGTGGCATACAGTGGCTGTGGGAAGCCATTTTCCAGCCCAGGAGCAATCTCCCAGCAGCCTTTGGGTCTAGGTGGGCCATGTGACTATTTCCCGCCAATGGGATGAGAGTAGAAGGTATGTCTGGTCATTCTGGGCCAAGGAGCTGGAGAAAGCACAGCTACTTCTCAATCTGCCTGCTGGCTGGCTTTCGAGGACTTGAGGCTCTAGGAAATGGGGGAGCCACAAGATGGCAGAGGCCTGGATCCCTGAGTCACTCCATGGAAGGGAGCTGTCACCAGCCAGGAACACCTGCATTGATCTGTTATGTGAGCAAGAAATAAACGTACCAAATCCCCAAATTTCAGTGGCTATGTGGTATGTTGTTAGATGCCATTGAGTCGATTCTGACTTATAGTGACCCCATTTGACAGAGTAGAACTTCCCTATAGGGTTTCCTAGGCTGTAATCTTTATGGGAGCAGATTGCCAGGTCTTTCTTCCATGGAGCTGCTGGGCAGGTTTGAACTGCCAACCTTTTGGTTAGCAGCCAAGTACTTAACTGTTTGCACCACCAGTGCTTATAGAAAAGCTGGTTTTATCCTAACTAACACCTCAGTATGATTCTGTCCGCTTACGAACATCCTTGTTCATCAGCCTCCTCTCACCACCTCACTCATTCATTCTCCAAATAAACTCATCTGCTGTTGTGCTGGGTGGAAAACCAAGAGACCTGTGCCTGGTGCTTTCGAGTTATAGGTTCATTGAGAATTGTGGAATCCATGTTGCTCTGTAATTGATATTAAAAATGGCATTTTGGGTCCCACAAAATTTAACTCACTAGGCAGCTAAAATTAATGAGCATGTTCTATATAATTCTAAAAATTATAGTAATTTTAGATAGTTGGATTAATAAAGTAATCTGTATTTGTTGGGAGCCTTGGTGGCACAGTGGTTAAGCACTCGGCTGCTAACTGAAAGGTTAGCAGTTTGAATGCATCAGCTGCTCCACAGAAGAAAGGTGTGGCAATCTGCTTCCGTAAAGATGTACGGCCTTGGAAACCCTATGGGATGGTTCTACTCTGTCCTATAAGGTCGCTATGAGTTGGAATTGACTCCATGGCAATGGGTTTTATACATTCATTGTAGAAAATTTTTTAAAAGTACAGAAAGTAATTTAGAAAAAATGTAAATTACCCATAAATATGTTCCACCAGAATCATTATGAATAACATTTGATGTTTATAGCTTGAATCTTATTTTGCTGGATATTTAGAAAATGAAGTGATATAGGTTGAACGTATTTTGGGAGGATATTGGGCATTTTAAATTTTCTGCTTATCTATTTTCTAATTTTTAAAATAATAAATACGTTATTAATAAATAGATTATACATGTAATTTTAAAAGTTAAAATACTTTGGTTGCATCCATTATTACTCTTTAAAATACATTTCTAAAGGTAGAATTTCTGGGTCAAAAGATACGCAAGTTTTTCAGGCACTTGATAAGTAGTGCTCAGTTGCCTAGCAGAGAGTTCTGTTCGCTTCATCTTCCATCAGCAGTGGACGGAATGTGTTCTTTCTCACCTTGACAGTCACGAGGAAGTTCGGTTTGTTTAATTTCTTATTATTTATTATAGAAAACTTTGGAAGTAAAGATGTGTAAAAACTAAGGAAATAATACTTAGTGATGTATCTGCTCAGTGATAGTCAATGCTCACATTTTGGTGACGTCCTTTAGGCTTTTCTGTATGGTATGTAGTGTGCGTGCATGTGTGCGTGCGTGCATGTGTGCGTATATGCATTGTGTATACACATGTGTGCATACATATAAGTGTGTGCATGTGTGCACACATGAGTGAGTGTGTGCGTGTGTTTGCATATGCATCATGCATGCACAGGTATATGCATGCATGTAAGTGTGTGCATGTGTGCATGCCTGTGTGTGTGTGCATGCGTGTGAGCATGCGTGCATGTGTGGGTACATGCATTGTGTATGCACAGGTGTGTGTGTGTATAAGTGTGTGTGCATGTGTGAGAGCGTGTGTGCATGCACGCCCACATGCTCCTGTCTGTCCATGAGAATCATATTGGCTGGGGTCAGTCCCCTAGACCAGGAGTGGGGGCGTGGATGCTAGTGGCAGCCAAGTGCACTCTGCTTGTCAGGGTGGTGGCAGGGTGCTCCCCGGCTGTGTGTGAGTCCAAGAGGCAGGAGTGGGCTTGAAGGCCTGGTCCTGTGACTCGGCGTTTGAGCTGTGTCACCTAGGGTACGATTTCCTCTTGTTCCTGAGGCGATGACATTTAAGGTCCTTCCCAGCTTTGTCCGATTATGTGTTGAGCAGGGCACCTCCCATTCATGATGACTCTCCTGGTTTAAAGCTCGAGGCGTGAAACCTCCCCACCTCCTCCATGGTGCGTTGTCATTCTGATCAAGGAGGCGTGTCTGAGCGCTCGTGTGCGTGAGTGTGTGACCTTTGATTGTTGGCAGAGAAGCATCCCTTAAAATGATGCCTCGAGGATGGAATGGAAACAGAAAGTCATTAAGAGCTGTGGAAAACAAGTTAATCACTTCTGCGCACCGTGTGACCGCGCTTCTGCGCTCACAGAGGTCGAGGCTTGGGTGAAGCATGAGGTGTGGTTCACTGGTGTGCTTTTCTCTTTTCATTTCTTTAAAAGCTTGGGAGTGCAAACAAAGCTCAAAACTGATTTAGTAATGGAAAAGAGCTTTAATGAATCCGTTTAGTTAGGCAAGGAAGGTGGAAAAGGAAAGTGAGTTCAGGTTTCTACTGGTTAGGGATCTTTCAGTTAAAAGAAAATGCATCTCCAGTGGGCTCAGATATTGAAAGGAAATGTATAGACTCGCATAGCTTGAAAGTGCAGAAGTAAGGAAAGCATCAGGCAAGGTTTGATCCAGAGACTTAATATCATCACCAAGGACTTAGTTTCTTTTCTTCCTTCTCCCTGCTGCCAGCCTAGAAACCCCAGTAGGGGCTGCACAGATGGTGGTGGCTCTACAGACATACTTGACATACATACTGTTGTTACTTGATATACATTAGTTGCTGTGCAGTCAACTCTGACTCAGGCTCACCTTATGTATAACAGAAGAAAACATTGCCTGGTCCTGCTCCATCCCTGGGATTGTTGGTATATTTGACTCCATTGTTTTGGCTATTGTCTCAGTGAATAGGAGGTAGCTTTTCCCGAGTTGTATCTTGAGTGCCTTCTAACCCTTGGGGCTCATCGTGCAGCCCTATATCAGATAATATTCTGTTGTCATCCGTAAGGTTTTCATTGGCTGATTTTTGGAAGCAGAGTGCCAGACCTTTCCTCCTAGTCTGTCTTAGTCTGTAAGTGCTGCTGAGACCTGTCCACCATGGGTGATCCTGCTGGTACGTACATGATTTATTTCCTTATCTGGATAAGAGAAGCTGGTGTTGGAGCTATAGCGTGCTGTTAAACTGGCTCTGATTTATAGTCTTTGCCAATTTCCATGGTGTAAATACTCCCACCATGCTTGATATCACATGGCCAATGATCTAACAGCTGCCTCCAAGCATCTCCGAGCTGATAGCAGCCAGCTCTGGCACACCCATGAAACTTGCAGCTGGTTGCAACTGGTGGACTTGCTCATGTTGGTTATGGCTGGTTCGTATCCCGGTGTGCTGGAGCGATCAGAAGGCAGTCAACATTTTTATCACGCCAGGCATACAGGGAGCATTTCCTAGTGTCTCAGTGAAGGCTTCTCCTCCTGGAGGAGTCTTTCAGGGTGCACAGCTGTGGCCATGCCCAGGGGTATGCTCATGCTCTGCCCTGCGGCTTTTCTGATGGCTGTTCATTCTGACCCCTAAGTCTGAATGCGATTAGGATCCTCTGGTTTTAAAATCTCTTCCATAATTCCCATGCCGTATACTCAGAGGCTAGATGTAGACATAGGTGTGGTAGCCAGCACAAATTAATTTGCACTTGATGTTAAGGCTTCTTGAAATAGCGATGCTTTTAACCCTCCCCATCCCACTTATATAGATTCTTTTTAAATAGTTAATCTTCTTAGGCTGGATAATGAATAAGGCTGTGGGTGTAGTCGCAATCGATCTGCAATTGTCTTTTAAATGCAGCATGCATCTCAAGGCTGGGTTTGACTGCACTCTTATCCAAGGTCATACTTGTTGGCCCTAATAGATTAAAAGCTGAGAGGGCCGTGAAAGCTAATATATCTAAAACCACAATGGGGAAACTAGTGTGTTTGCTCACACCACCTTCTCGGTCTTCCAGTTTCATGGCAGGTGTTCGTCCTCATCTCCCCTTCTTTTCCTTTGTCTTAAAGGGGAAGGCATCAGAGCCCCAGGACCCACAGTCTAGCTTCTCTGCCAGTGAGAGACGGGACCTTTAGTGAGGTGAGTACTATGCTAGGAGAGTGGCAGTCTGCTCTAGCTCCTGCCTCAGGGCCTTTGCACTCACTCTTCTTCCTGGGACTGTCTCCCTCCATGTCTCAGTTCCTTCTCATCACTCTCGTCTAGCTCACATGATGCGTCCTCCAAGCAGCCCACCCTGACTACACTACCCAAAACAGCTGCCTCTCATCCACCTCACCAACTGCCTTTATATTTTCTTATTCTATTTTCCTCTTAGCATTGATCATGAGCTGAACCTGTCTTGTTGTTTGTTTACGTATTTGTCACGTCTCTCTCCCACTGGAACGTGAGCTCCTGGGGGTGCGGGCCTTAACATTCTCTCCTGTGTTTACTCTTGTAGATCCCACGTGGTCCATGTTCAATAAATCTGAAAGAATGGACCAGCAAATGGCGTGTGGCTGGGGCAAGCTTTCCCTCCCTGTGCATTTATGGGGGCCAATCTTCTCATCTGTAAAATGGGGCTTGTCCTTGACGAAGGTCCCCGGGAGGTGCAAACGATTTGTGCGGGTCTGTTATTCTAAACGTTGGCAGTTCAAACCCACCCAGTGGTGTCACGGAAGAAAGTCCTGGTGATCTGCTGTAAAGATTACAGCCCAGGAAACCCTGTGGGGCAGTCCTACTCTGTTACATGGGGTCTCCATGAGTCAGAATGGGCTGGACACATCCTTCATGAGGTGATTCTCCCCAGGTCGAGGATTCTGGTCTCCAGAAGGCTTCCCCGTTCTGTTGCACCAGCCGCAGCTCCTGCGATCCTTTTCTTCAGGCTCTGTCTCCCTACCTCCCATGCCTCTAGTTGGCTGGCCTGTGCAACTTTATTCTGCCTGATGTTCACTGCATGCACATCCCGGAAACTTTCGCCAGGCAGCAGGGTGGTGCTGCTGTGTGGGGGAGGGGCCAGGGCGATGGGCTGGGGTAGGCGTGAGTGTGAACCCCAGGAGCCCCGAGACTGAGACAGCGCCCTGTGCTTCCTGTGGCCAAGCGCTCAGGCAGGAGTCCAGCTCTCCTCTGAAATCGGAGGCTAGCACGAGATGGCAGGTGGCCACTGGGAAAGAGGCTTCTTTGAAGGATGGTTAGCTTGTCACCGAGTCAGGATCCTGAGGATAGCTGTCAGAGGTACAGAACATAGAAGCTTGGAACGTTGGGGATTTTAGGATGTATCGAGTCAAAGAAGGATCCCTGGTGCAAATGCTTACTAAGTGCTCAGCTGCTAACTGGAAGGCTGGGTTTGAATTCACCAGCGGCTCCACGGAAGAAAGACCTGGCGATCTGCTCCTGTAAAGATTACAGCCAAGGAAACCCTGTGGGTCAGTTCTGCTCTGTAACACACGGCATCATTATGAGTTGAAATGGACTTGGTGACACCTAACAGCAGTAACATCTGGTTGAAGACTCTCAGACCCAAAGCCTTCAGGGGCCAGGCGGGAGAGGTAGATCTGTACAACCAGGCAGGGTCAGAGAAAGAGCTTGATGGAGCCAGGCTGAAGAAGACACTTGGGTTCTGACGCAGCCCTCACGCACAGCAGGAGGCAGTGTGGTGTGGTGGTTACGGCACAGGCTCCAGTTCACAGAGGCTGTGGTTCAAACCCGGGCACAGGCTGCCCAGGCGCGTGATCCCGAGCAGGTGGCTCAGTTTTCTCCCCTATTAAGTGGGAATAACAAAGGGCTTGACTCAAAGTTATTGTTCTTGAGATTAAATAAATAAATTTAAATAAACCACTTTGAAGAGCACTTGGCACTTACAAGAGGGAAAATGCATGTTAATTGAAGTTGGTTGTTAACGAAACAAATGTTATTACTCCTGCAGGGACAGTGTGATTTCTAAAGCTAAATGCAGAACTCCAGTGAGAGCACAGGAGCCTCCCTGAGGTCTAGGCGCCCTTGGTGATGTTCTGGATGGAGGCCCATTTGCTCCTTTCCCACCTGAGTCTGCCTGTTCACACACTCTCTCCTCTGGGCCCCTCACACGAATGTGGAGCTTTATCAGGCACTAAGGGCAGAGGGGGAGCTGTGGTGGTGCAGTAGTTAAGAGCTCAGCTGCTAACCAAAAGGTCCACAGTTCGAATCCACCAGCTACTCCTTGAAAACCCTATGGGGCAGTTCTACCCTGTCCTAGAGGGTCACTATGAGTTGGAATCTACTGGATAGCAACGGGTTTGGCTTTTTTTTTTTTTAAGCGCAGAGGAGACCAGGATGCACAGTGGTGGACGCGTGGCTTGGCCATCATGGTTTGACTCTGCTCTGCTGTTTACAAGTTGCGTGGCCTTGGGTAGGTCATTTGGCCTCTTGCTGCCTCTATTTTCTCATCTTAATAAACCAACCCAAACCCGTTGCCGTGGACTCGATGCTGACTCATGGTGACCCCACCTGTTACAGTACAGAGTAGAACTGCTCCATAGGGTTTTCTTGGCCGTAATCTTTATGGCCTGGGAGGAAGATGTGACGGTCTGCTCCCATAAAGATTTATAGCCTTGGAGACCCTGTGGGCAGCTCTACCCTGTCCTACAGGGTCGCTATGTGTTGGAATTGACTCGATGGCAATGGGTTTGGGTTTTGGTTTGGTTAATCTTTAGTGGAGCAGATCGCCAGGCCTTTCTTTTGTGGTGCTGCTAGGTGAGTTCTAACCGCCAACCCTTAGGTTAGTAGTTGAGCATAAACCATCTCATCTCTGTGTGTTATTGTTAAGTGCCATTGAGTTGGCTCCAACTCATGGAGACCCTCTGTATAACAGAATGAAAGCTTGCCTGGTCCTGCGCCGTCCTCACAGTAGTAGGTATGTTTGAGCCTTGTTGCAGCCACTGTGTCAATCCATCTCGTTGAGCGTCTTTCTCTTCTTTGCTGACCCTCTACTTTACCAAGCATGATGTCCTTCTCCAGGGACTGATACCTCCTGATAACATGTCCAAAGTGTGTGAGACAAAGTCTCACCATCCTCCCTTCTAAGGAGCACTCTGACTGTACTTCTTCCAAGACAGATTTGTTCATTCTTCTGGCAGGCCATGGTATATTCAATATTCTTTGTCAACACCATAATTCAAAGGCATCAATTCTTCTTCAGTCTTCCTTATTCATTGTCAGCTTTTGCATGCATATGAGGTGACTGGAAACACCATGGCTTGGGTCAGGTGCACCTTAGTCCTCAAAGTGACACCTTTGGTTTTTAACACTTTAAAGCAGTCTTTTGCAGCAGATTTGCCTTGTACATCTGCACGGGGGGGTCCTTATTGGGTTGGGGTGAGGACCAGTGGAATGACTGTAGATCCTCAGCACCGAGGTGTTGTCTGCTCGGGGTTGGCACCTATGTGTGGGAGCCTCTGGCGCTGCCCTTGTCATCAGCTCCAGGCTCAAGGGCCCTGCTCAGGGACAGCTGCACTCAGTAGCTCCTTGCTGAGTCGACCCCGTCCCCAGTTCTCTCGGGGTGTCCTCCAGCCATGTGGCTGTGAAGAGGCAAGTCACTCACCTTCCAGAGCTTTCTCCTCCGGCCCACTGGCCTCCTCCCCACCACGCCAGGACAAACACATTTCGTTTGTTTGTATGTTTTATATTCCAGTTAATCCGCAGGCGCTAATGAGGGGCTTTCAGCCCAGGAGGCTGATTAGAAAAGAAGAGCTGAGAGCACCAGATATGACAGAAAGCCAGCGGGAGCCGGCAGCCCACGATGAGCTGCTGTGACATTACAGGCACAGACGTCACCAGTGCAGTGACATTGTTCTGCTGTCCCCCCAGGCCAGGGGCCGAGGGTAATCTGGCTGATTAGTTAGCTTTCTCTCTTGGAAATGACACGCAACAGAAGAAGCAGCAGGAACAGCGGGCACTTCCGCCATCTTGTAATTATGAGGTCTTGTGTTCAGTGGCTAAGAATGGGCCGCTGCATCAGAATTACGAGGGACAAGTTACGAGTGGCTAAGATGATGGCAAGGTAGAGGTTATCTTTACGCATTTACAAGTCTGAGTACCAGCAGGGCTGCGATGTCGACTTGTTAATGGGGTGTGTCTGTCCTACCTTTGGTTATAACATTCCCAGCAATTTCCTAGTACTAAAGTGTTCCATGCAGTGTTTTCAAAGGCCCACTTACTAGAGGTCGGCGTTTCGCTCATCTCTGGAGAGGGGCAACTTTCTCCTTAGTGTGTGTGGCAGGGGACAGTAACTTTCCTCTCCCCCTCGGCCTCTGTTGATCATCTAACTTACGGGGCTGCTCACCATGTGGCCACAGTAAAGGCGAGTAACCACTGCAGCCTCTGGAGCTGGACGGCCTGAGTTCAAACCCTGACTCCTCCTCTCCTGTCTGTATGCCCACCAGGTGACCAACCTCTCTGTGCCTCAGTTACTTCATCTGCAAAATGGCGATAAGAACAGGGCCCACTTGAGAGACTCCTTCAAGGAGTCCCTTTTTGTAGGATGCTTAGAACAGGGTTTGCTCTTGTTGTACCTATAGTCAGCTGCTGTCCAGTCGGCCCCGACTCACGGAGACCCCATACACTGCAGAACGAAACGCTGCCCAGTCCTGCACCATCCCCATGATCGGTTGCGTAGCGGACTGTTGTGATCCATAGGGTTTTCCCTGGCTGATGTTCAGAGGTAGCTCACCAGGCCTTTCTTCGTAGTCCGTCTTAGCCTGGAAGCTGACACCTGTTGAGCATCACAGCAACACGTAAGTCTCCACAGAGAGATAGGTGGTGGCCGTGCATGAAGTGCATTGGTCGGGAATGGAACCCAGGTCTCCCGCATGGAAGGCAAGAATTCTGCCACTGGGCCACCACGGCCCCCAGAACAGGGCTTAGTGTATGATAAGCACTCAAATCTTAGCTGCCACTATTAAAATTAATCCTGTTAATTGACCCATTGCCAGGAAGTCGATTTCCACTCATGGCAACCCCATGTGTTACAGAGAAGAACTGCCCCATAGGATTTTTTTTGCTGTCATCTTTATGGAAGCAGATTCCCAGGTCTTTCTTCTGTGGCACCTCTGGGTGGATTCGAACCACCAACCTTTAGGGTAATAGTTGAGCGCAAACCATTTGCACCACCCTAGTGAGGTTAATAATTAGCATTAAATTAAAAAAATCAAACTCCCGAAGTAATTTCATTTTAGAAAATCGCTCCCTCCATGGAACTTTGGTTTGAAAATAAAAAGTAAAGAAGAAAGAGGGATATGTTTAATGAGAGTTGGGCTGAAGGGAAGCTTCATCAGTGGAAGGAGGTTCCATGCACAATTATTCCAGAGCCTTTAGAGACAGCAAAATCAATTTTTGTGCAGGATGATTAAGATGAGGAAACTGCTCTTGAGTGGTAAGTGTTGAATTACACGTGTGGCATCGCTTCTTGGGCACTGAGCTCAGGTACTCCACATCTTTACTTCTTGTTCTGAGTGACAATGGTGGGTGGGTTCTGTTCCCGTCTTCTTTAGCGGCTGAAATGGTAATAATAGAGAGTGGCATGGTGAGAAAGCTGTCGCTCTGGGTCGGAGCGTGCGGGTGTGGCTTGTGCAGTCAGTCAACAGAAGCCATGTGTGCCTGTACCCATTGCTGTCAAGTCAATTCTGACTCATAGCGACCCAACAGGACAGAGTAGAACTGCCCCATAGGGTATCCAAGGAGCAGCTGGTAGATTCAAACTGCCGACCTTTTGGTTAGTAGCTGAGCTCTTAACCACTGCGCCACCAGGGCTCCATGTGTGCCTGCAGGTAGGGTTAAAAATTCAAGCCCACCAGAGAGGGCGGGGCACCCGCTTCCTGGAATAGAAATGCTAGGAAGCTGTAGGGCCCCTCATGCACCAATAATGTATGGAGCCATCCAACCATCTCTGTTGTTGGTAGGTGCCATAGAGTTGATTTTCGACTCTTAGCGACCACGTATAACAGAGCAGAACTGCCCCATAGGGTTTTCCTGGCTGTAATCTTGATGGAAGCAGATTGCCTGCTTTTTCTCCTGAGGAGCTTCTGGGTGGATTTGAACCACCAACCTTTTGCCATTGTGCCACAAGGTGCTCTCAAGTGTCTCTAGCTCTCTTGAATATTTTATGTACTTGCATCTCTGGAAAGTAGCAGTGTGACTGCTCTTCCTGGGGGAGGTATTTATTCCTGCTTTCCACTTCTCACATGTCAGCATCCTGTCTGTCACTGATGGCCGAGCACAGACACAGGTCAGCAAGTTTATTTGACACGCAGGACGACACCCTGCCCAGGAGCAGGCGCCATTCTGGGTACCACGGGAGCTGCGGTGAACACAACAGCCCCTCACCCCTGTGCCTGGGGATGCAGTGAGGGGATTTCCCAGTAATTCAGGTATGTCGACTACACCTGAGAATCTGTTGGCTCCGGGCCGGCTGGAAGCCCACCTGATAACCCATACCGAGCCCGTGGGCTGACTGATGAGCACCTGGAACGCGGGGGCTCAGAGAGCTTTCCTGTCCGATGGTTGTCTGAGCTGGCAAGGGGAGAGGTTTGCTTTCCTTGGGAGAATAGACGCTCAGCTTCGGGGACTTTTCCAGACCTTGCCCGTGTACCTCTTCCTGAAGCTGAAATCCTTCTGTTGCGTGCTCTCATGAACCACACAACCGTACGTACAGTCCATGAGCTATACTGGCAGCAAACTATCAAGCTCAGAGGAGGCGGGGGGTGGGGGCGCTGTTGTCAGAGATGACGCAGACTTGGGAAAATGGAGAATGGATTCGTCTCTGCCTCCTGGGGATGGGACCCCTAACTGCCCTTCTCAGAGAATCCTCAGAAGGTGTACGTTCTACATGGGCACGATGAAACACACGAGGAGCTTGCCCACTGACCCAGGATAGTGTGGACGCTTGTTGTGTGCAAAAGAGCAGCAATGGAAGGGGTGAGGATACTTCCAAGAGAGCCCAACCCGCAGGGTTTCCAAGACAGAGCAGCTTTGATGCGTGCGTCTGGCGAGACCCTGGAAAAACCAAGAGGGCGAGGCATGCGGGGTTCCATTAGACACTAGTGAGCGACTCAGTTATTCACACCTTGTTGTAGCAAGCAGGTGTGCGACCAAGGAAGGTGGGGGCGGGTGCCGGGGTCAGTATAACCCATAGTCACTGATTTTGCATACGAGAAACCCAATTTTCCTGATTCTCCATCCAGTGCCAAAACATCGACCAGCTTCACCAAATAATGTATTTACAAACCAGAATACTATTAATAAGTGTAGTCACCGGAGCTGGCGTGATAAAGGATGCCAGTAATTTGCACGGGCATGCTTTCCTTCATCATGAGCTGTATAACAAGGGATCTGAGTCCACGTCACCAGGTTGCCTGATGAACAAGTGGGAAAATGAACAGAGTGTTGCTTATCCATCAAGAGATGACAGCCCTGCCTTATATATTAGGTTCAGTTTTGATCAAGTCCTCAAATCCTTCCCCTTCCAGCAGATAGTGCCGGGGAAACTTTGACAAATTCTCAGTCCCCATTAATTTCAGGATTCCTTATCTGTCATCCAAAGAGTCTCTCCTAATTAAAAAAAAAAAAAAAACAGTTGATGTAGAGTTGACCCTGACTCATGGCGGTCCCATGTGTGTCAGAGTAGAACTGCACTCTGTAGGGGTTTCAATAGCTGATTTGTTGGAAGTAGATCACCAGGTCTTTCGTCCAAGGCATCTCTGGGGGGACTCAAACCTAGAACCTTACACTTAGGTTGCAGGTTAGGGTAGCAGCTGAGCACATTAACTGTTCGCACCCCCTGGGGACTCCTCTCTTCCAATTAGGTATTCTTATTATATGTCCCCAGGCTATTGCTGTTAGTTTCCGTTGAGTCAGCCTGGACTCACGGCAACCCTATGTTCGACAGAATGAAACGTTGCTTGGTCCTGTGCCGCCTTCTTGATCATTGCTATGTTTGATTCCCAGATTAGGGTTTACATTATTTTTAATTTTAATGAGGATTGTTTCTTGGACTTACCAATTTTATAACGGATTACAACAAAATGTTGTGGTTTCTCTATTATATGCTGTTTCACTCATTCATTTATCCATCCATTCCCTTTTTCAACAAACGTTTATTGAGCATTTCCTACCCCAGGCACTGCCCTAGGCTCTGGGGACACTGTGAGGAACAAGATCAACAAGAGTCCTGCTTTTAGGCACCTGAGAGATGACAATCACTTTTAAATGGTGATGGGGGGCTGGGGCTTTACATGAGATGGTCAGGGACAGCCCCCGTGGAGAGGAGATGTCTGAGCAAAGATCTAGAGACAAGAAGGCAGCAGGGGGCATGTGACAACATGAAGACACAGTTCACCAGAACACCGCATGCAGACACCCGTGGCTGTGTGGTATGCGACGTTTTTCTGTATCCCATCACGGACGCTTTTCCTGTTTAACATCCCAGGGCAACCTGCAGCAAGGGGAGAGAAAGCGGACTATTGGATTGACCCAGGGTTGGGGTTTTGCCAAGCGGTTACAACTGCTGAGCAATGGGGAAAAAAAATTGGGATATATTGGCAAGGGAGTGGTTCTGAGGGCGGAGTCCAAGCTAGATGAGTAAGGAAGGGGCTTATGGATGGAGGTGGGGTAGGGGCGATGGCTGGTGGGGTGGGGGGAGAGGGAGGAGTGGGTAAGAGTAGAGGACCATGTAGACGGAAAAAAATCAGATGGAATGCAGGTGTTAAATGCTCAAGGAAAATTTACCGGGAAGCAGGAGCAGGAACTAGTGCCTCCATGACTATGATTCTCTTGCAACAGCTGGACTCCATCCCCAGACCCAGCTCCTCTCTGCTCCAAACCTCAGCTCGTTCTGTGAGCCGCAGAGTCCATGACTTTTAAATTAACTTCCTTATCTCTGGATACCGGAGACCCAGTTGTTATTGAAAACTCGCCGAGACTGTCTACAAGTAGGAGGCGTTCTCTGTAAGGCAGAGGCGAGTGTCTCATGTGACGCTCTGATATGGAAGTGAGCATTGTGCTGGCCGGAGCTGCCAGACATGTGGACGGGGTTACGGTGGGGGTGGAGGCACGAGGTGGTTGTTAGTTGACGCCGAGTCGGCTGCGACTCGTGGAGACCTTGTGCGACAGAACGAGACGTTGCCCGGTACCGCACCATCTCCATAATTGCTGATATGTTGAGTCCATTGTTGAGGCTACCGTGTCAATCCATCTCATAGACGTTTTCCCTTGTTTTTTGCTGACCCTCCCCTTTACCAACCATGATGTTCTTTTCTAGCGATTGGCCTTTCCTGATGACATGTCCAAAGTGTTCAAATACACCATAACTAAGACTTTCGGCAAGAGTCTCACCCTTTCTGAGGCTGTTTCTCCACCTGAGAGGGTTTTTTCGAGGATTTAATGAGATATCTAGTGCCTGGAACTCTAGTGGCACAGTGGTTAAGGGCTCAGTTGCTAACCAAAAGGTAGGCAGTTGGAATCCACCAGCCGCCCTTTGGAAACTCTATGGGGCCAGTTCTACTCTGTCCTATAGGGTTGCTATGAGTCAAAATCGACTCATTGGCAACGGGAGGGTTTTCATCTAGTGCCTGTAAAACATTAAACCACAGCAGACACCTGGCAGATTAACTGTTCCTCCTCTTGTCTTGCTGATTCCCAAACATCTCCATCTTCTCTCTCTCCCCAAGTACACACATGTCTTTCGTTCCCTGTACCCTGTTTCTTCTCCCAAGGATATAATCCCCAAGTGTCTACGGTTCTCTCTCATCCTGCCTCTCAAGGAGAGTCTTATCGGGAGTGGTGGGGGTCAGGGGTGCGGTGGGAAGAAGGTCGTGTTCGGTGACACCCCTTGGTTGTCAAAGCAGAAGTTTACCGGCAGCTCCAAAAGCCCTGTTCCTTTTATCTGGGTGACTCACTCCAGCAGCACTGCCACGTGCTGAGCGCTCCCACTTGGAGATTGAATTACCATCCTATTCCGCTGACACAAAGCAGTTCCTGGCCGGCTGGGCAGTCCATGAATAAGTAAACAGCCCTCCTGCTCAATGCTGAGAGCAGACATCACGGGCTCGGTGAGGCTGGCCTGTACAGGGGTAGCAGGCGCTGGTGCTGGCTGGGGGGTCTGGGCAGACCACCCCTGAACTCCAGCCTCTGGTAAGTCCCCACTTTTTGTGATGGGTTACTGAGAGATGGCTTAGACTCAGAGACGGGGTGATCGGGTGCCTGGGTGCTGCTGGCTCTAGAAGGGAAGGGCTGTCCTTCTGGATGGGGAGGTGGAAGAGGTATTTTCCAGCCTTGCAGCTCATGGAAGCCCCTGGTTTCAGAGCCATTGGGTCTTTATCCTGACTCAGATCACCGCTGCTACCCTGTGGACGCTGAGTTCCACACCTGCTCCGGGCTGGAAAGAGCCCCCTGGGCCTCCGTGCAGGTCGCTGGAGAAACTGTGAGCAGAGCACTTGTAGCGTGATGTGTCTCTTGAAAGGCGACACCAAATTTAACAGGCTGAAGGGAAGAGGGACCTGTTATGTTTCCATTCTCGTTCACTCTTGTCAGGAAACTGCTGCTGCACTGGAAATTCAGTATGTTTTTGTTTGTTTAAGAATCACGGAACTGGAGTTAAAAACAGCCTGTGTTCAAAGTTACCATGTCTCCAGTGGAAAAGTCTCGCTCTTGCTTTGCGTTAGATTTTGGCGCGGTGTTTTCCAATTCTTTAAGCCCAGCTAATGAGAGAGGGTTGGGAGCCCTGGTGGTGCAGTGGTTAAGAGCTCAGCTGCTAATCAAAAGGTCAGCGGTTCGAATCTACCAGCCGCTGCTTGCTACTCCGTCCTGTAGGGTCACTATGAGTTGGAATCGACTCGACAGCAGTGGGTATGGGTGGGTAATGAGACAGGTTTAACAGCCTCCAGGTTTTGGATAAGGAATATAAGTAGACAATGGATGTAATTGCAGAGAATTTATTTTGTGTAAGTCCAGCATTAGCTGAAGTGATGTATGTGAAGATGTCAGCTTTAGACCGGTGAATTCTATTTATTTCTTTGATGTAGTAAGAACATATAACCAACAGATGAAGTGAACTCATTCTATGCCAAACCCTGAATAGCAAGAGTGGACCTTCCCTGCAGCAGAGAATTCATCCTGTGCTTCAAGGTGCATATGGTTCTAGGGCAGAGCAGGTGGGCAGTGGTTTATCTTTCTTGGCATTCGATGGTGGCTGTAAAACGTACATCAATAAATCATTGTTTTGCTTTCCTATCTGCCTAAACAACTCTGTTAATTAAAACTCGCTATGAAGTGATATTTGAGCTCAATATTCGATTTTGCTCCCGAGTCATTAGGGCTGGTTATGTGCAGCCCCTCAGAGGCACTCTCTTTCCATACCACTTTTGAATTAATAATGGGCATACTTCGCATGGAGCTGTATAGTGTAGTTTTTCATGCTTTACAATCGTGAATAAGGTCTCTAGCCAGTCGGGCGAGATGGGGAGATATCAGAGTTCATTAGCCCCTTTTATGATTGGGCAGGTTGCAGAGCGAGGGGAGTGGGCGGTCAGAGAGAAAAGGGTGGCAGGTGGTTGAAGAGGCCAGCCTGGAGCTGGGATACACAAGGGGAAAAGGGTGAATTTACTTACCCTACGCAGGGAGCACCAACATTGACTAAATGCATCGAGAAGCTAGGAATTGCTGTTCCATCTTTAAAACAAACAAACAAAAAATCTCTTTTATAGAATTAAGAAACATTTGCATAATTTGCTTTCCTGTAATCTTATTTTTTATGTCATCCCTGAGTGTTTCTCTGAGAAACCATGATTCGTTAGAGGCACGCAGCAGGACATGGGTGCGTGGTGGTGAGATCCTGGTGCTTTGTTGGAAGCAGACAGTCAGCAGACATCATGAAGTACTTCTGCTGGGGGCACTCCCACCGAAGGTCCCCCCCTTGATTCCTCTCCATCCAGCCCACTGGCTCAGGTTTGGAGACCTCCGGGACCCTCCCCAGGTCTTCCAGGGCTTAGCAAAGCCTTTCCCACAACGTCATACGTGGAACGATGGCATTTCTCTGTCACTGTTTAGGTGGAATCTACTGTTTTCTAGAATTTGTGACTTTTCTCTTCTGAATTTACTTGCTTGTTTTGCTGCAGCATATACTCCAATTATTTTAGGTAGTGTATAGATGAAAAAAGAAAAAGAGCTCTGGAGGTACAGGGGTTAAAGTGCTCGGCTGCAAACCAAAAGGTCAGTGGTTCAAACCCACCAGCTGCTACAAGGGAGAAAGATGTGGCAGTCTGCTTTCTTAAAAAAAATCAACATCCTTGGAAACCCTATGGGGCAGTTCTTCTCTGTCCCACAGGGTCGCTATGAATTGGAATTGACTTGACAGCAATGGGTTGGGTAGATGAAAACAGTTGCTATTTGATAGCTATGCGTTTCATGTAGTTTACAGAAAACACATAAGCTTATCAAGTGCATTAATGTAATAGCATAAGGTTTCCTTTGAAATAAGGTTCTATATGAAGTTTCAATTCAGTGAGTTTCCAAACCAGATGTAACCATTTCTTCTGTTGTCTCTTTTCGTTTTATAGTTTTGTGACACTTTACAAGGGTCAGTATTTTAAATTTACGAGTGATAGTATTTTTAAGTCAAAGTGCATGCACAGAATTAAAAAAAAAATCAATAATGCCTAAAGGAACATAATAAAAAGCAACAATCCCTTGTCTCTTTGCTCTGCCCAGCCCCTCTAACACAGAAGCAACCACTTTTAATACTTCTAGTGTTTTTTCCCTTCAGTAATCTCAATAACTCGAAATAACATGCCTACATTGTTATTTTTGACTTATTTTTTATAAAAGTAAGAAAAATAGCTCTTCCAGTTCCAGTAGACAAGTGGTTCTCATTTGGAGCAATTTTGCCCCTCCCCCCAGGGATCGTTTGATGACGTCTAAAGACATTTTTGGTTGCTGTAGTTGTGGGGGTGCGACCGACTCTGGTTGGCAGAGGCCAAGGACGCTCCTAAACATCCTACAATGCACAGGACACCCCCTACCCGCCACACAAAGAATTATCCTGCCCAAAATGTCAATCATGCTGAGGTTGAGAGGCCCTGTGGTAGATGAAGATTTAGCTCTCTCAGACCCCATCCAAAAGGAGCCCTGGAGGCACAGTGGTTAAGCACTCAGCTGCTAACCAAAAGGTCGACAATTTGAACCCACCAGCTGCTCCTCAGGAGAAAGATATGGCAGTCTGCTTCTGGTAACAGCCCTTGGAAACCCAGTGGGGCAGTTCTCTGTCCTACAGCGTTGCTATAAGTCAGAATAGACTCAATGGCAACAAGTTTTTTTTTTAATGGGAAATTCCCTCCCCCAAGCTCCACAAATAGTTAACTTGCTATTTTAATTAAGCCAATTTTTAGTGTTTACAGTGTTTCTTGAATAAGGAAGATGAAGAAGAATTGACACCTTTGAATTATGGTGTTGGCGAAGAATTCTGAATATACCATGGACTGCCAAAAGAATGAACAAATCTGTCTTGGAAGAAGTACAGCCAGCATGCTCCTTAGAAGTGAAGATGGTGAGACTTCATCTCACATACTTTGGACATGTTATCACGAGGGATCAATCCCTGGAGAAGGACATCATCATGCTTGGTAAAGTAGAGGGTCAGCAAAAAAGAGGAAGACCCTCAACAAGATGGATTGATACAATGGCTACACCAATAGGCTCAAGCATAACAACGATCATAAGGATGGTGTAGGACTGGACAGAGTTTTGTTCTGTTGTACTTAGGGTCGCTATGAGTCGGAAGCGACTTGACGGCACCTAACAATAGCACACTGTCACTACGTGTATATTGTTAGCTACAAAACCAATTACTCATTGTCGTCTAGTAGATTCAGACTCATAGTGACCCTATAGGACAGAGTAGAACTGCCCCATAGGATTTCCAGACAGCAGGTGGTGGATTCGAACTGCTGACATTTTGGTTAGCAGCCGAGCTCTTAACCACTGTGCCACCAGGGCTCCACAAAACCAATTAGTGACTGTGATTATATTTTTCTTCCTTGCACAGCTTTTTAGTTTTCCTGGAGTTATTAATTGCTTAGTTTTCAGTTGTGCCATTTGCAATCCACATGTTGAAAATTCTTTCCCAGTCTTTTATCATACCAAAAGCTTTTCTTTTTTAAAAAATTTTATTGTTTTAGGTGAAAGGTTATAGTGCAAATTAGTTTTTCATTCAAAAATTTTACACACAAATTGTTTTGTGATATTAGTTGCAATCCCTGTAATGTGTCAACACTCTCTCCCTTTCTTTTTCCACCCTGGGTTTTCCGTGTCCCTTAGTCCAGTTTTCCTGTCCCTTCTTGCCTGCTCATCTTTGCTTTAGGGCAAGTGTTGCTCGTTTAGTTTCATATACTTGGTATACTTGATTGAACTAAGAAGCATGTTCCTCACGTGTGTTATTGTTTGTTTTATAGGCCTGTCTAATCTTGGCTGAAAGGTAGACTTCAGGAGTGGCTTCAGTTCTGAGTTAGCAGAGTGTTGGGGGGCCATACTCCTGGGTGTTCCTGCAGTCTGTCAGACCAGTAAGTCTAGTCGGGACCCTCTATTGTGATCCCTGTCAGAGTGGTCAGTGGTGGTAGCTGGGCACCATCTAGTTCTTCTGGGCTCAGGCTGGTGGAGGCTGTGGTTCATGTGATCCATTACTCCTTTGGACTATTATTTTCCTTGTGTCTTTGGTTTTCTTCATTCTCCTTTGCTCTAGACAGGATGAGACCAATCGGTTTATCTTAGATGGCTGCTTGCAAGCTTTTAAGACCCCAGATGCTACTCACCAAAGTAGGATGTAGAACATATTTTTATGAAGTATATTATACCAGTTGACCTAGAAGTCCCCCGAGAGCATGGTCCCCAGTAACTCGATCACTCAAGGTGTTTGGATGTGTTCAGGAAGCTTCTATGACTTTGCCTTGGTCAAGTTGTGCTGACTTCCCTTATATTGTGTATTGTCTTTCCCTTCACCAAAGTTAGCACTTGTCTACTATCTAGTTAATTATATCCCCTCCCTACCCCTCCCCTCCTTTGTAACCGTAAAAGATTGTTTCTTTCTGTGTGTAAATCTTGTCTTGAGTTTTTATAATAGTGGTCTCATACAGTATTTGTCCTTTTGTTATTGACCTATTTCACTCAGCATAATACCCTCTGGATTCATCCATGTTGTGAGATGTGTCACGGATTCCTCATTGTTGTTTATGGTTGTATAGTATTCCACTGTGTGTATGTACCATAATTTGTTTATCCATTCATCTGTTGATAGGCACTTAAATTGTTTCCATCTCTTTGCTATTGTGAATAATGCTGCAATGAACATGGGTGTGCCTATGTCATTTTGTGTGACAGCTCTTATTTCTCTAGGATATATCCCTAGGACTGGGATTGCTGGATTGTATGGTATTTCTATTTCTAGCTTTTTAAGGAAACGTGTATCATTTTCCATAGTGGTTGTACCATTTTACATTCCCATCAACAGTGCATAAGAGTTCTGATCTCCCCTCAGCCTCTCTAACATTTTTTATTTTCTGTTTTTTTTTATTTGTGCTGGTAGTCTCAGGGTGAGATGGTATTATTCTCAGTGTAGTTTTGATTTGCAGTTCTCTGAGGGCTAGTGATCGCGAGCATTCCCTCCTGTGTCTGTTAGCTGCCTGAGTGTCTTCTTTGGTGAAGAGTCCATTCATATCCTTTGCCTATTTTTCATTTGGGTTATTTGTCTTTTTGTTGTTGAGGTAATGAAGTATTCTGTAGATTTGGAGATTAGACCCTCGTCAGATATGTCATAGCCAATTTTTTTTTTCCCAGTCTGTAGATTCTCTTTTTACTCTTCTGGTGAAGTCTTTTGATGAGCTTAAGTGTTTTACTTTTAGGAGCTTCCAGTTATCTAGTTATCTCCTGGTGTTTGTGCATTGTTAGTTACGCTTTCTATTTTCTTTATGCCATGTATTACGGCCCCAAGTGTTGTCCTTATTGTTTTCTTTCATGAACTTTATTGTTTTAGGTTTTATATTTAGGTCTTTGATTCATTTTGAGTTAGTTTTTGTGTATGGTGTCAGGTATGGGTTCTGTTTCTTTTTCTTTTTCTTTTTTTTTTTTTTTTTACAGATGGACATCTGTTTTTGCCAGTCACCATTTGTTAAAAAGACTCTTTTCCCCATTTAATGGACTTTTGTCCTTTGTCAAGGATCAGCTGACCATAGGTGGATGGATTTATATCTGGGTTCTTGATGTAAAAGTTTTCTTGCGTCTCCGTTCCCTAGATACTTCTGAAACCTCTCCCTTGTTGTTCCAAACTGATTGCCCTCTGGATCTGCAGCCCGGCTGTTATCCTGGAATTTTTCTCTGTCACTGCTTAGGTGGAAACTACTGTTTATTAGATTTTATGTCTTTCTCTTTTGGTTTTACTTGCTTCTTTTGCTGCAGCATATTCTCCAATTATTTCCTAAGAAAGAATACATTAGAGGTAAACTTTATGGGTCTTTACATTTATGGCAAGATCTCTCCTTTGTTCTCACACTCAGTCAGCAGCTATTTTGGATATAGAATCTTGGTTGGAAACAGTATTCAGTTAGAATTTTAAGTTATCCTTCTGGCTTCTAGGATTGCTGCCGAGAGCTATGATACCCTAACCCATTCTTGTTCCGTTTTTAAATGACGTCTTCTTTTTTTTTTTTTTTTAAGTACTGGAAGCTTTTAGCATTTTCTCTTTTTCTTTCATCTTCTGAAATATCATGATTCTCATAAGGACTCGTGGGATCCGGTAATCTAGAAATCGTTCTTATAGTTTACTATAATTTACTTTTGTACATTTTTTATTTCTGGAAATCTTATTAGCAAAAATTGGATCATCTGGATTGATATTTTCTTTTTTTCTTTTTGTATTTTCTGTCACTTTGGGAGATTTCCTCAATTTTATCTTCCAAATGTGCCATTTAAAAGTTCATTTAAGCAACTATCTTTTAAATTGCAAGAACATTTTTTGGGGGGCCCTGATTGGTGTTTTTATAGCCTCTAGCTTTCGATTTGTGTGTGTGATACCTTTTAGACTCGGAGGACACTTGTTAGATTAGTTGAGTTTTAAGTTTCTTTGATTGGCTGCACTGTTTCTTTAAGATTTATCTGGATGTTCTTTTACTTTAGTCTTCTATGTTGAAGGTTTATAAATGTAGCAGGTAATCCTGGCTTGGCTGGTTTTTTTGGGTGTGGTTCTGACAGCTTTGTGGATATCAGTGGGGGCTTTCAGTGGGTCTTTACTCTTCAATTATTGTTTTCTACAAAAATGATATTTCCAGTCTCCTGCCTCGTTGGAGTAGTCTCTGGGTGGTACAAATGGTTAATGTGCTGGGCTGCTAACCTAAAGGTTGGAAGTTTGAGTCCACCCAGAAGCACTTGGAAGAAAGAGCTGATGATCTACTTCCCACTAGATCACAGCCATTGAAACCTCTGTGGAACATAGTTCTGCTCTGGTACCCATAGGGTTGCCATAAGGCAGAGCTGATTCGAAGGCAACTGGTCACTGGTAGCCCAGTTAGAGGGTGGGAGGGGAAATGCCTGACTGCTTGGTTTGTGCCTGTGGGGCTGGGGGTGGGGGAGTCTCCACAGGAAGACTCATCAGCTCGCTCTTTCTCCATGGTGCCTCACGGCTGTGAGTGCGGACTGCTACCTCTGAGTTCTGAGCTTGGTCACTAAATAACTGCAGAAAATAAACGTCTGATCTTCTGTCTAGACACCTTCCCCTCACATCTCCTTTGCATATCATTCTAAATCTTATTACAGTCTAGCCGGAATTAAAATTATGTATCTGCGTCTGGTCTCCAGGGTCAGACTGTGAGTACTGGAAGAACTTGATTTTATTTGTCTTTGATTCTAAAAACCACCAGGAACTTTGTAAGGACTCAGTGAATGTTTGCTGTATCTACGTAAGTGGGATTGTGGTCGCACAGACTGGGATTTTCATTTCCAAACTCTAAAGCTAAAGGCCGACTTCATCTTTGTTTTCCACCCCTCCTTGCAAGACTAACTTGGACATAGGACACTTGTGAGTTTTTCAATTAGATCCAAGATGATTCAGCTTATTCTGTGATTCTAAGAAGATCAAAAACAGTGACATAATTAACGGGAGACGTTAAAGAACGTTGAACATTTTGATAGTTTATGCCAACTTGAAGGTCTAATGAAATAAAAGAATTCCTGTTTTAAAATATTTGGTGGCGTCCCTGAGAGTTTGCTATGTATAGCGTGTTTCTTGGCTTTTATACTGATTTTTATTAATTAATTTGACCTATAACAACACTTCTTGTAATCCACTCAGCGTCAGCCATGTTTACATAATTAAGGTATGTATAGAGCAAGCTAAAGTTGACTTGTGGGTCTCAGTTTTGTTTCTCTTTCTCATTAGCCCGTGGTGTGTCATAGTTACAGGATTCTGGATAATTAGCCTTATACCCAATTTCTCTTGGCAGATTCTGGAACTTGAATTCTATACAAAGAATCATGTGGAAGCTCTGTGTTAGGGCGTGTATGTATTTTTGCATTTTTCTACACCAGGAAGAAAGTCTCAGGCCACACAGAGCATGACATAAGCCCCTGAGTGTTCTGATTTGGAAAATAGATGGCATTTTCTCTGCCTTCCTCTGCTTCGTGGGCATAGAAATAGGTGAGATGGGGGTGGGAATGCTAGCCTATAGTCATGACAAGCCAGCATGTGATTCTTCCTACAGGTTAGCATGGCCCACCATACCTGAGACCTGCAGCTTCGGAGGACGAGCTTGATCAGACCCAACCTCTGGAAGACCCACCCAGGAACTTGTCACTTTGTGTCCTGAGCCCCGGAAGCCAGCAGTGGGGTTTTTGTGGTAAGTTGTCTTCATTCCTTTTGAGGCTCTATCCTGGTGTCAGTTCTTTTGATGTTTAGTGTTTCACACAGGGTGTGTTGATATCAAGCGCCAATGGTGTGTCGGTTCGTTGGAGAGGAGAGCGTAGTGAACAAAGCAAAGGTCACCTGTTCTAGGGCTTTGCACCCCTGCTCAGAATTTGCATTTCTAACAAGTTTTCAGACAAAGCTAATGCTGCTGTTTAGGGACCAATCCTCAAAACCACTAGTGGAGCAGTGGTTCTCAATTTATTATACGTAAGGATCATTTGGGGATCTTGTTAAAATGTAGATTGTCATTCAGTATATCTGGGATGAAAATGCAGATTCTCAGCTGTATGTAAGACATGCCCTTGGTAACCATTAATTGCTCATCACAGTAGAGCTACAAGTCATTGTTAAATTAATAAAGGCAGGGTGCTTAGAGGTGTGGAGATTCCTCAAGGATATTCCAAAACTCTTTAATTGTCACTGTTACCAATCTGATGGTCTCAACTTCTTGAGTGGATACCACTTACAACAAGGATATGTTTATTCGCATGCCCGGAACTGAAAAACTGTCATTGAGAGTACTTTCAGGCAGAATAACTCTCAACTGAGTGATGTTATTTATGAGTTTTAATTTTTTAAGCCCATTCATTCGTTCCGCATGGCCTACGGGGCTCATAAGTCGCTCTGTTCTTCCAGGGGTCACGGGCAGGTTATTGTGTGACAGCGTATTGCTTTTTGGCCGTTGTTCAGACGTTCTGGGGATGAGCGTTATGGAGAGACGTGATATGCACATGTGTGAATCGCTCCTATATTTGGAATGAGCTGATTTGGTTTTTTTGATAGATTGTTGGCTGCTTGGAATTGCAGATGCATCATTAAGTTATTGCATTTAAATTTAGCTCTTGTTCTCACTTCAGAAGGGAATGAATGTTTGAATTATTCCCCCATGAACGCGGAGCAATGAGGAAGCAGCTCCTCGTGGCTCTCCAAAACGGGAGGATTAGTCAGTGGCTCTTGGGGGGCTGCGAGTTTGACTCAGAGGAGGAGGGGGCTCTCCTGGAAGAAGTTAAAACTACCTTAAAGGTACCTTAATAATCACTACGTTTTAAGCTCTTCAAAGACATTTTATATATAAATCATAATTAATCATTATCAATACAGTGACATTCATCCCTTCAAACAGGGGCCAGGGCTGGTTTTTGCAAACAAACCCTTCAAGTGTGTAGCATTCACAGGCCTGGTTGGATCAGCTGCACCGTCAACAGCACTTTCACAGACGTGGGCAGTACGGGCATCTTGAAAATAAGTTGACTTTTTCAAATTTCAAGGGAGATAGATGCTCACGGAAAAAGTCACATCGTACAGAGCTATATAAAGTAAATGTTACAGTCTCCTTCTACCGTCCCCACTCCTAATCCTCATCAAAACCACACCCATTGCCTTCGAGTCGATTCCGACTCATAGCGACCCTATAGGACAGAGTAGAACTGCCCCATAGAATTTCCAAGGAATGGCTGGTGGATTTCGAACTGCCAACCTTTTGGTTAGCAGCTGAACTCTTAACCGCTGTGCCCCCAGAGCACCCACGTTCACCACAATCTGCTTTATTAATTCAGTAATTCATCACAGAGTTACCTTAGTCTTTAACAGTTGCATAGTATTCAATCTGCCTCATAGTTGGGGAGTCTCCACATTTGCACGTGTGTGCGGATAGTCTAACAGCCTGACTTGGCAGTTATAGGTGCTCGGTAAATATTTGTTGAAAGAAGGGATGTTTGTTGAAGGAAATGGCCCCACAATATCCTGGGATTCTGGTCCACACCATCTGCCCTTGGATTTTCGCTACTAGATAAGTCATCCTGTTCCTGCCCTCTGGGGTTGGTAGGCAAGATCTGTTTATTTGGTGCCACGAGCTCTTGGAACAAAGATTATACACGAGCATTGAAGAGGGACGGAGCGATGAAAACTTGGTCTTCTCGCATTTCTAGAGAATTTTGTGACTAGCTGCCTGGTGAAGGCATTGCCCAAATTCAGCCCCTAACCCATTATGGCCCAAAGTGTGCTACAGATAACAAGATAGGCAAAACCCAGCTACAGCCCTGTGCTTATGGGACTATTTATTAGAAAAAACAATTGGAACTAGCACATTAAACCAGTGGCTTCATGGTTGTAACATGAAGTTTTCTTTTTCAATGTTTGTGTCTATAAAAAAACGCGAGTCCATTTAAGGAAAAGTTGGTACGGGGGCATTGGTGGTTCAGTGCTAGAATTCTCGCCTTCCGTGTGGGAGACCTGGGTTCCACTCCCGGCCAGTGCACCTCATGCACAGCCACCACCCGTCTGTCAGTGGAGGCTTGTGTGTTGCTATGTTACAGAACAGGTTTCAGCAGAGCTTTCAGACTAAGATAGACTAGGAAGAAAGGCCTGGTGATCTTCTTCTGAAAGTCAGCCAGTAAAAACCGTATGGATCACAACTGGTCAGATCTGCAGTGGGTCATGGAGAATGGCGCAGGACCGGGCAGCATTTTGTTCCACTGTGTGTAGGGTTGCCGTGAGTCTGGGGCTGACTTGGCAGTGGTTAGCACCCACCCCCCTCACAGCTGGTACACAGGTGATGGTGAATGCTGTGATGTGTGGGAGTCCCAGGGTTTAGCTGTAACCTCAAACGCAGCTTCGTGGAAGCTCGTGGATCGCTCAGGCCAGCGGAGGCGGCTCCCATGGCCCAGAATCAACCCGAGACAGGTGACCGGACCATCCGCTCCACGAGTTCTGCAGTCTCACTTCTGGCCAGGACCCCGGACTGAGCGTCTCGGCTTAATGTTATTTGTGTGGAAATGGTCTCGTTAAAACCGCTGTTAATGTCATTCCTCTTCCTGACCAAGGCAATTAAGTATTTCGAATTCCATTTTGCTTCTTTTTTTTTTTTTTTTTTAAGCAGATAAGTCAAAATGGAAAAGGCTCTGTTGATGTTGAAGTCCTTATGCCAGTTGCAATCACTGGACCCAGAAGTGCTGTCATGGGCCTGTTGGGAGACGTGTGGGATGCTGGGTGCTGCCTCTGAGGAGTGGTTCTGCGATGGCCCTCTGTTTGCCTCGTGGGCGGTGAAAAGCAGAAGGGAGAGCAGATGGGCTTGGCGAGGGTTTTGGAAACTGCCATGAAACCATTACACTTTCAGCTGTGGTGTGTAGGTCTTGGTGGCGTCTGCTTCACTCCCATCTCCTGGCAAAGTCGGACCTGGGAACACAGTTTTCTCGTTCCTTTCGTCCTGCAGAATTAAGAAACGGGCCACCGGAGGTCACTGTCCGCTAAAGGAAGGGCTTTGGGGCCTGCTAGGCCTGATGCTGTTGTGTTTGTCGGGACTTTTTAGGGTGCAGGTGACAGAAACCAGCTTGAACTAGTGTAAGCAAAAGGGGGAGGAGGTGACTGACCGCTGTAATTGAAGACAGCATAGACACTGGCTTCAGGAATGGCTAGATCCAGGTGCACATGGGACTGTCAGTCCTCTTCTTCTGTGTAGGCTTCAGTTTTAATCAGAGTCCCTTAGGGTTTACTCATGCACTTAGGGTTCAATGCCTAGTGCTATTCCTCTTTTCTTGACCTGTCTACAGGTCAACTCAAAAAGGCAGGCAGAGCTTTGTGTCTTTGCTTGGGCTCTGTACTTCTTCTTGTGGAGAGGACCCACCTGAAGTCCACCCCACCTGTCTCCTAAAGCCTTCTGGTCAGGACCAAGAGTTTTGAAGCTTATCTAAGGTTATGCCCCATATAAGAACGACAATGTTCCCCAAAGGACCGGTGCAAAAAAAATGACCTCATCCTTCACTCTACCTCCTCACAGAGGTGTGGTCAGTGTTTGCAGGCCCCCAGCCAGATCTCAAGTGCACATTGCTAACCTAAGCGTGCCCTGGTACCCTAACAGGGGATGCACCTCACAGGTACCTACAGGCCTGGGGTCCAGTTCAGCAGGTTCCCATGGTGGCCACTGCGGCTGCATGGGGTGGTGGACTCCAGATCACTTAGGAGTCTTTGGTTGCAAGCCACAGAACCTGATTCTGGCCATCTCCAGCAGTGGCGGAGTTTGACAGAAGACGCAATGGGAAGGTTGAAGGACTGGGGAAGCTTCAGGAATCTAAGGAGCAGGTATACATGGGTGCTACTCAGGAAGACCCCACCAGGATGAATCTGCTCCAGCCATTGTTTTTCCTCTTTTGGTCCCTTTGCTCAAGATTTAACTCAAGGGACTGACTGTTCGGTTGACCTCACGTGGGCCCCATACCCGTTCCATGGCTGGAGAAGGGTTGGGCACCTTGACTGCCAGTCTCACCAGAGCACCTCCAAAGCTAAGTGGGGTGCTTGACCAGAGGGTCCATCTTGGCCTCCGAAGTTCTTTCCAGCCCTGTTGTATGAACCCGGAGCTTCTCTTTTCCTACTTCAAATAATAGTATCAGTGGGCAAATCTCTGCCTTTCATTTTCCAACGCCACCACCCACCTGTCCGTGTGTCACCCTGTGGTGGCTTGTGGGTTGCTGTGATGCTGGAAGCTATGCCACTGGTATATCAGATACCAGCAGGTCCCCCGTGGCGGACAGGTTTCAGTGGAGCTTTCAGACTAAGAAAGACTACGAAGAAAGACCTCATGATCTACTTCCAAAAATTAGCCAGTGAAAACCCTATGGGTCACAACAGAACATTGCCGACTCACTTGCTCTGGACACCTCCTCACCAGGAAGGATCCATCGCTTGCGGACATCATGTGTGGGGAAGCAGAGGGCCAGTGAGGGCGAGGGAGACCCTCAGTGAGAGGGACAGACACGGTGGCCACAACAACGGCCTCAAACATGCTGGTGATCATGAGGAGGATGCAGGACTGGGCAATGGTTCGTTCTGTTGTACGTAAGGTCACCGCGAGTCGGAGCCCAGCAATTAACAACGTTTTCCAGTGGAACGGCAGTGCACCTGCCTGAACGCTGCAGTGGACGTGCTCCTTGATGTTAATCAAGAGCCTGAGGGAATGAGCCTTCTGTCCTGTGTTTGCCCCTCGTTCTTTCCCCAGTACAGAGAGCCAAGGACAAGGTGATTTGTGCAGAGCCCCCTCTCCATGGACACACTCCAACCATCATTCCCAGACTTTAGGCGTTTTTGACCGGAACTGGCCAACCAGGGCTTGCCTGTTACCAGTCAGTAACCAGGCAACAGAAGCATTTGCCACCAACAGGCGGTACTCACGGAAAGCAGCGGGCTCCCTGAATACCAACGAAAGGGCTTTGGGCATGGAAAGGGAACACAGCCCCGGGTAGAGCTTAATTGTTAACCTGAGGCCGTGTTCTATGTCTAGTTTCCATGACAACACGTCCTGGTTAGAGGAAGGACACACATTCATCAGTCACTAGGGAAAGAAGGGAAATTGCGGATGCTATTCCTGCCCCCTGGTAAGGTCTCCAGGACTGTGGCTTTCTAAATCCCCGCTGGATCTAGGGACCTGTGGGATTTAGTGTGGGTAACGCCAAATGTGTACGTTCCAGGCAGTGAACTGAGAAGCTTTAGATCTCTTTGAATTTGAAGGATCAGCAGAAGCTGAGAGAGAGGCGTGGAACAGACTCCCTGAGAGCCTGCAGAACACGGCCGAGAACCCCGTTTGGGTGTCGGCTCCCAGAACTATGAGAGAATACATTTTTGTTCTCATAAGTCACCCACTTTATGGTGCTTTGGTGTGGAAGCCCTGGGATGTTGTTGGGTGCCGTCTAGTCGATTCCGACTCATGGCAACCCTGTAGGACAGAGTAGAACTGCCCCATGGGGTTTCCTAGGCTGTAATCTTTATGGTGTCGGGGAAGAATATCGAATATGCCATGGACTGCCAGAAAAACGAACAAATCTATCTGAGAAGAAGTATAGCCAGAATGCTCCTTAGAAGCAAGGATGGTGAGACTTTGTCTCATGTACTTTGGACATGTTGTCAGGAGGCATCAGTCCCTGGAGAAGGACACCATGCTTGGCAAAGGAGAGGGTCAGTGAAAAAGAAGACCCAAGACAAGAGGGATTGACACAGTGGCTGCAACAACGGCTCAAGCATAGCAAAGATTGTGAGGATGGCGCAGGACACAGGACTGGGCAGTGTTTTGTTCTGTTGTACGTAGGGTTGCTATGAGTTGGAAACAACCTGACAGCACCTAACAACAGCAATCTTTATTGGAGCAGATTGCCAGGTCTTTTCTTCTGCGGAGGTGCTAGTGGGTTCGAACAGCCAACCTTTCAGTTAGCAGCCAAACACTTTAACCATTGTGCCACCAGGGCACCTCACAGAAGCCCTAGGAATCTAATAGAATATTATACAGTATTTTCTTTAAATCTACTTACTTTTGAAATCTCTTCAAAAAAGAAACTTTATATCACCATATTAAATGGAAAAACCTTGCTAGAAATAGAGGTTAAAAAGTAGTGGTAGAAATAAATACAACATTGTTGCATTTAAGTAACAACATTGTTACTTAAATCCAGCTAGAGTCTGGTACCTGTTGGCAGCTTCCAACTTGATGCCTGCTCACGTTTTCTCCAAAAGAGAGAAAAGAGAGAAGAACAAGCATTGGAGGTGTTAAATACATCTCAGCACCCAACTGACCCTTTCTCATTGAAAAATAAGTTCTGAGAGAATATTAAATCGATGATTATTGTATGATTAAGGAGTCCCTGGGTGGTGCACATGGTTAAGTGCTTGACTGCCAACTGAAAGGTTCGTGGTTAGAACCTACCCAGAGGTGCCTTGGAAGAAAGGCCTGGTGATCTGCTTCCAAAAGGTGCATGAGGTGTATTGGTCGGGGATGCGATCTGGCTGTCCTGCAAGAAAGGTGAGAAGTCTACCACTGACTCACCGTTGGTACCAGCGGGGAAGTCCATGGATTCTTGGATTCAAAGAGTGAGCAACTTCATGATCAAAAGGCAGGTCGAAGGCAGCTTCGTGGGAATGGCATGTGAGTCTTCACGCTTCTTTCCTTCAACGAGAGTGGGTCAGTTCTTGTTTTCAGCTGCAGATCCAGCAAAGCAAGCAGAGAGGACTCTTGGACCTTTCCAGCAATTAGATTGAGTTTCTGCACCCGGGCATTCAACTAGCAGGACGCCTTCAACACCCTGAGGTCATCTATTGACCCAAGTTCTGAATTAACAAGCTGTACAAGAATTAAATTATTTCAGCAGAGCAAGAATCGTTTAGCTGCCTGAGCAACTTTGAGATATTGCCCTGTGGTTAGGAAAATTTGGAAGTATCAGTGGATTTGCAGATTGCTGGGTATTTTTAGAACTTTAAGATATTTAGGAACTGTAACTCATAGGAGGCACACAGAGCCCCAAAGCCATTTTTGCAAATGAAGCATTAACGACGTTCTCCAGGCCCTCAGCTAGCAGTCTGTTTGCCCAGAAATGTATCAGTGATAGTGCTCCATATATTGTGTAAATAATCATTCACATCTGTCCTATAATCAGTGCTCATGCTTCCCCTAAATTACTCTCAAGACAAAAAGTCTTTTCCTGATAAAACCAGGTTAAAATATTACACGTGTTAATTACCTCCATCCTTCCAAAAAAACTATGGAAACTAGGTGTTTTCTCAGGGCCTTCTCCGCACTCCCCAGTGCAGGCCCCGGTTGAATGAGGAAGTAACAGGAGATCAGTTTTCAGTAGGGACGTTTGTCATCAGTTGCTATCATGTCGGCTCTAACTCATGACGATGCCGGAGGCAGCAGAAGGAAACATTGTCCAGCCCTGTACCATCTTCACGATTGCTGGTCTACTTGAGTTCATGGTTGTGTCCACTGTGTATCTGAGTGCCTTCCAACTTAGCGGGCTCATCTTCTAGCCCTAAATCAAGACAGTGTTCTCTGGTGATCCATAAGGTCTTCATTGGCTCGTTTTCAGAAGTGGATTGCCAGGCCTTTCTTTCTAGTCTGCCTTAGTCTGGAAGTGCTGCTAAAACCTGTCCAGCATGGGTGGCCCTGCTGGAATTTGAAATGCCGCTGGCATAGCTTCCAGCATCACAGCAACACAGAAGCCACTGCAGTCCGACATACTGACAGATGCGTGGTAGTGCAGGGACACTAGGAGGGGCTGTTTGCAGGTCATTCCCGGCAACTTCTGCGGGTAACCCTCTTTATCTCTGCAGAGCTGGGAATGAGAAGGGGTCTCCTAGGCTCTGTCCTCAACAGCATCCTTCCCTGCAAAGGGGAAAGGAGATATCCTGGCTCCGTGCAGGTTCTTCTGTGTGGATGTGTTTGCTTCTAGGGGAGTGATATCATATACGCAGCATTGTGGAGATACGTTGAGCACCTCGCAGCCACTATTCCCCTTTACAATGCACCCGCTGATTTCTTGATTCACGGGGCTCCAAGGATGCTGAGGGGTGGAGCATGTGACCTAGGTCCAGTTGTTTTGCACATTTTATCCCTCTGGCCACTTCAGATCTATACATGTGGGCTAAGCCAGTCTCACCAGAGCAACTGTCAGGAAGGAATGTCTTTGCCAAGCTGCCATAAAGATACTCTATTTCCCACTGGGAGTGGATAAGAAAGCTTAAAGCACCCAGCTTAAAGCGTCAGCTCCCTTGGAACCGTGTGAGGAGTCAGACATTGGAGCCAACCCCAAGGAAGGCAGCCCCAGACATTTGGGAAGAAACTGGGATATTCCTAACATCATTTGAGCCACTTGATCCAGCCATGCCTGAACACATACTCATTGTTTTTTGTCAACTAAGTCATCTTAATTGATAGACATGACAAACCCCACCTCTCGCCCATGGCACACACTGCTGGTATACCAGGGGGCTCTTTCCTTCTGAACCCGGTCAACAGCCTCCAAATCCTTCTCAGCACAGAGCTTTGGACAGCTTCTAGAATTAAATCAAGCTGACAGGAGGTGAAACCTAGTTGTCATTTCTGCCTAGAGATGTAGCTGGCCTGTCCTTAGAGCCGGCGCTACCAGAGCTTTTATTAACTCCCAGCGGATGCCCTAGGATGAGGTTTGCTGGGAAAAAGGCACGAGACAACAATGTCCTGTAGGAAGGAAGACAGGAGCCCCTCCCGTTCAGCGAAGAGGGAGATGCGGTGGGGTGGGAGGCAGCCAGGTCAGATGAGGAGGCAGTCTGGATGCAGCAGACCTGGATTATTTAACCTCACAGCTGTAGCATGTGGGCTGGTACCTCAAAATCTCTAAGCCTAACCGCCTTTGTGATGAATGAGGATGAGGTGTTAGCCCTTATCTCGGAGGGTGTGTGTGACTGTTCACGCAGTCGACAGGAAGTGTTCAGGACAGGATGTCCACAAGATCTGCAGGTGGTGGCACTAGAGAAAAAGGGGAGTGGGATGGAGCATCTCAGTGCCCACAGGGAGATGGGGTGGTGGGATGAAACAGGAGGGGTCCCCCGTGCCCCTACTTGAGGCTGGCTGCTGACTCCCACAGACCCCAGTCCCTGTGTGAGGAGACTGGCATTTGTGAGAGCTGGCACTGAAAGCCCTCCTCACTGGATGGGGCTTTAGCAACCTCTGCACAGCTTCCATGCTGGAAGACAAGGCTGCCCTTTCTCTGTCCCCTCCTTGTCCTGACCTGGTTCCTGCCCCCTCAAGCCGCTGACCTGCTGCTGCATAGGAATGTCACCTAGAGCATCTCTGTCCTTGGGGAAGGGTCGAGCCTCTGGCCCTCCCCCTTCTCAGTTCGGAGCCTCAGGTCCTGCCTTCTATGAACTGTGGAAGGTCAGGAAATTTCCTTATCCCTATCTGTTCTGCTCACTGCTGCCTGGAATAGTTCCCAGGGCACAGGGGCTACTTGGTCAACATCTGCTGATTGGTGGGGGACCTCTTCTGTGCCTTGGTTTCCTCAGATGTGAAGGACTTTAACAGCAGCACCTCTCTTGTGAGCAGGTTTGAGGATACACGAGTGAGGGTTCTGTAAGTGCTGTTGGGGTGAGTGTGGTTGTTACCCAGGCGACTCTCCTGCAGATGGTTGAGAGGGAGGGGGAAGGGGAGAGGAGGGCGGAAGGGGAGACACAAAGAGAGGGAGAGGGGGAAGGAGAAGTGGAGGAAGACACTGAGAGAGCGGGAGAGAAAGACACACTCCCAGAGAGGGGAGACACAGGCAGGGAGAGAGACAGGGAGGAAGACGGGGGTGGGGGGAGGACAGAGAGACACAGAAAGTGTCTGTGTGGTGTGTGTGGTGTATGTGAGTGTGTGCAAATAAGTGAGTGTATGAGTGTGTGTGTGAATGAGTGTGCATGCGAGTGCATACATTGTGTGTGTATAAATGTGTGATATGTGTATGGGTATGTGTGTGTGAGTGTGCATATGAGTGTATGGGTATGGGTGTGTGAGTGTGCATATGAGTGTATGGGGATGGGTGTGTGAGTGTGCATATGAGTGTATGTATATGAGTGTGTGAGTGTGCATATGAGTGTATGTATAAGTGTGTGTGTTGTGTGTGCACGTGCGCTTGTGCCTGGTCCCCTCTTTGGATGTCTAGGTATGGAGCTGGATACCTTGGACAGCTCCCGTTTGTCGTGTGGGACGCATGCAGGCAGAACATCGTCTGTAACGTTAGATCGCCTTTGCTGTCCAACACAGAACACAGGTTTCTTTAAAAATTCAGGATGTTTATGTGAGCGGGTGGTTGGACCCCTTCCCCCTCCTGCCAGCAGACAGCCCTGCCTATCGAAGGCTCCACAGGCTTATGCATGTGGCCTCTCCACCTAGCTCGTCTGGATGGAGGAACTGATTCACTGCCCCAGAGTTAGGGTGGCAAATATGGTGCCTTGTCAGCCAGAGCTTTTGAATCCCAGAGCTGTAGTGTGGCAGTAAGGAGGGCCATCAGAAGAGGAAGGAGCCAGAAGCAGACTCCTGTTTGGGAGCTGCTCTGGGTCACTCTCCTGTCTGGGGTGGATCACTTCTCTGTGTCTCTGCTGACCTACGGAGGAGCAGGCACAATGGCAACAATGTTTCTCACTTCAAATTGAAGAGTACATAAAAGACTGTGTTGCCAACAGAAAGCACTTCAGATGTGTAAAGTGCAGACTAGACTGGGGCATTGGTTAGGAGAGAATTCAGCCGCAAGTAACAAATGAAGCTGCAAGTAACAAATGAAGCATTCTAGCACTGGCTTAAGGGAGGGGTTGTTTCTCCCATGCAGTCAGCCCAGAGGTGGCCAGGGCATCCACAGGGCTCTGAGGTTCCCCAAGTTCCAGCCTTATTCTGCCTTCCTGTCTGCAGTCACACTGCTGTTTCTAAAGCTTTTATGCCATAGTCTCAACAGCTGCTGTGTCAACCGTCGTTGAAGATTACTGAAGAGACACCGTTTTCCCAGAATACACCCAGGTGTGTCCACTGTTCCTCCTGCCCCCTCCCCACAGCAGCGATGTTTTGGGTTGGAATGAATGGCGGTGGAGAAGGAGGGGGAGAGAGGGAAGGAGGGAGGGAGGAAGAGGAGGAGGATTTCAACGGGTGGCACCCAAGGCTGATGGCACCAACAGGTGATGGTCTGCTCCAGTCTGGGCAGACCTCAGCTAATCCCCAAGCAGATGCTTCTATTTGAAGGCACCTTCTCTGACCCCGAGCTGTGACTGTGTCCCCATTGCCATCATGTAGTGCAACCCATCACAACACCCACCCTGTTCAGCTGTCCTGGAAGACTCCAGTTTGCCGTCGGATTCCTCAGGCACCCCGGTCTCTTGGGCAGGAGCTCAGCATCCTGAATTATCCAGGAGGCAGCTCCTCAGAGGACACACTGTATGTGTTTCTTGTGTCAGAACCGCAGCAAACCACAGCTTTCCCTGACTCCCTGCCTGCAAGCAAACTTCCTGAGGTCTGGGAGCCCTTTCTTGGAGGCACCCTACATGACAGGGAATTTTGTCAACCAGCGCCCTGAAGTAGCTTCCTAATGGATGATGGGGGACACGCAGTCTGTGTTATGCTTGCTGGCCATGAGCTATTCGTGAAGGGTGCAATCTGTAACATTTCAAACAGTAACACAAGCCTTCAAGTCGTATGTTTGCCAGGGCTGGAATAGAGCTGTATGAGGGCGATTGTGATCAAACTGCAGTTGCGGTGTAGGGGCCTGCTAAATCAAGCCTGTGTAAACCTTTTGAACTTTCCATAGCCCTCACCACAGCATAAATCCTGTCTGCAAGGGATGCCTTAGCTGCCAGCACTGTTAATATCTGCAATTTATACCTGCGGGGGAAAGCTATAGCTGACTGCCAGCATCTTCTGGCCAAGGACCAGAAGTTAACACTGACTATAAAGCACCCTGGCTGCTGAGTCCTCTGGGAGAGTGAAAGATAAAAGGGCCCGGAAAACATCCCTGCAATTTACAGTGACGTATAGGCTGCAGCCCAGAGGGACCCAGGGAGAAGTCACAGGGACCCTGAGGGGCTGGACCACTCCAGAGAGCCAGGTACTAAATGACTCCTTAAAAATCGAATCCCAGGAGAAGCCAGGGCAGACGGCTGATTGCATGAGAGGAGGAAATGGATTTCTAGGGAGCATGGGCTTTTCTGTACCTCTCTGCTCTCACGGTGCTTGCAGAATCCTGAAGATGGCCAGGGCAGCCTGGAGCTGGTGGCCTGAGGCTGGGTCAGACTCTGCCCCCGGCAAGCTTGGCCTGAGGCTCAACTTTCCTGCCTTGAGTCTGTTAGCATCCTCATCTGAGAAACGAGGTGTTTGGGTTAGATGACCCCTGTCTTAGGGTTCTCTACAGAAACAGAACGAGTGATTGTGTGTGTGTGTGTGTGTGTGTGTGT